>NC_057743.1:37340984-37367968 GCF_004010195.1 Chiloscyllium plagiosum | reverse complement strand
GGAGAGCAAGGATTGGGGGAGAGAGTGAGGGCAGGAGGACAGAGTGAGGGTGGAGGTGAGGATGACGGGGACAGTGAGGGTGGGAGGTTGGGGGGAGAGGATGGAGGAATAGAGCTGAGACCGTCCCGACTTGCTCCTCACTCACTCACTCACCTCTCCACAGTGGGGGACCTCCCTGGCGACGGACCAACATCCGGCTCGCTGGCCAATCATGATGCGATCATCAGCGCAGCTCTGTGTCCGGCTGAATCGGGTCCCTGAGAACAAACGATCCGCAATGTCCGTTCCCCCCGCCCTATGAAGGTGGAATGTTGCAGCAAAGGAAAAGGATTTTCTTCCATTCCCCCCAAACCCTGTTGTTTCCATTTTATATTAATATTGTAGAGGATTAGCAGCACCGAATGCTGGCTCTCTGGAAGCTAAACTCAGTTAGATTTGCAGCTGTAAATTCTTTCTGTTCACAAAATTATGAAATTCCTTTCTGAATCGCTCTCGACCACACTCTCAGACTGTGCTTTCCAGATCCCAATCTCTCTAAGTTAAAATGCTTCTCTTGTCACCTCTGGTTCTTTTCCTAATCACCTTTCCCAACAGTACCTTCTCGACCCACTTCTGCCAAAGCGGACACTTTTTCCTTCTGTGTTTTTTAAAGGGCCCTGTTGATCCAGTTGCCTTTTGAAAGTAGTTGAGCATTGAGCAATGTGGGTGTGTGGGGTTGGAGATGGATCAGTCAGGGTGAGGAGTTTGGTCTTGAGTCACTTCCTATCAGAGCTGGGAGGAACAGCATCAGTGAGATTAAGAGGTACCATCTGGAACAGAACTGTAAAAGGTGAAGTGAAACACAGGGACTTTTCCACGTGGAACAAGGCAACAGAGAGAGAGGATTCCCACTGAATTAACTCAAGCATAGGAAGAAGGAAGACTTTGAACCAAGACATGTTTCAACACAAGAGGCAGAGGCTCAAACGCCATTTAGGAGGGAATGGGATAAATGTTTGAAAAGGGCAAATGTAAAACATTTTTGGGTGGGGTTACAGTAAAGACCAGCAACCTCAGAATAAGCTGAATGCACTGTTATTGTGTTTTAATTTTTAGTAATTTGTTGAAACTGTCTATATACTTAAGTTTAGGACAGTGTGAGAAGTTACACAAACACTCAGAACACTGCCTTTTGTGAAACCACTTAGAATCATGTACAGGACAGTAGAGCAGATGAGGCCATTGAGTCAGTCCACACCTACCCCCTACAACTCATTTCTCTATGGTTTGGTTAAGGTTAGTTAGTGCCTGCTTGCTCTATGTTAAAATTCAGGTGGAGATCAACCTTTAGGAAGATTCCCTGTTTATGAAGGTAAAGGTAAAGTCACCATAATCCCATTGGACCATAGGGTTGCTCTCTCAGGTTTAACCTGTGGATCACCATGCCTCAGGTGAGTGGAGAGGTTGGGGAAGAGAACCCTTTACCTGTTGAGTTATTATCTTCATGTAGAATCTCTGAAACCATTGAGATTGCAATGCAACAGGTTAAACCAAACAATCTTGCCTCCATCTAGTGGTAATCAAGAGGATTTCAATATTCTCTGACATGACATTGCAACTTGTTTTTAAAAAAATGTTGGGAATCAATATAAAAAAAATTCTCCAAGATGTGTTGTAACTTGTATCGATAATTAATTTTTAACATTTTCACAGTTCTGTTGGGTAATTGATCTTCTTTTCAATTATGCCATCTAATGTTAGTATTACACTTGGCCAAATACAAACATTATTCTTTTTATGTCGTTCTAACAATGTATTTTAACCCTAGCCTTAAACATATTCAGTGAGGACAGTGACTCTGGAATTTGTAAATATCCTGCACTTCATTGTGTCTGTGTGTGGGGTGGGAGGAGGGGTGTATGTCTGTGTATGTGTGTGTCGGGGGGAGTGTGTCAGGGGGGAGTGTATGTGTGTGTGGGTGTCAGGGGGAGTGTATGTGTGTGTGTGTGTCAGTGTTGGAGTCTGTCTCCAGTGACCACTCCCAGGCTATGTTGGTTGCTGTTCCTTTTTCTTCTTTTTGCAGAAATTCCCTAAGACACTATCCTCCAAAAAGTGTCACTCTGAAGCAACTGATGTAGCTGATCAGTGAACTTCAGGGATATGTGGTCCTGCACTTCAAGATTCTTCTGTTACTTTTTGAACAAATCCTGTGGCCATCTGTCCTAACATCTCCTCGTGTGTCTCAGATATCCACTCTCTCAAAGTGTAGTGGACACTTTAATGCATTAGAATCCTTACAGTGCAGAAAGAGGCCATTTGGTCCATTGGGTCTACACTTACTTCTTAAATAGCATCTCACCCAGAACCCAACTGTCTACCCTCCCCATAACCCTGCATTTCCCATGGCTGATCCACCCAACTGACACATCACCAGACACTATGGGTAATTTAACATTGTCAATTCACCCTGACCTGCACATCTTTGGACTGTGGGAGGAAACAATAGCACTCGGTGGAAACCCACACAGACACGGGGAGAATGTGCAAACTCCACACAGAGAAAGTTAAAAATCATACAACACCAGATTATAGTCCAACAAGATTATTTGGAGGTGCCAGCTTTTGAAGCGCTGCTTCTTCGTCAGGTGGTTGTGTAGCAGGATCTTACGACACAGAATTTATAGCAACAGATTGCAGTGTCATGGACTGTAACTGCACAGACGCAAACCCCCTCTCTCGTATACAAGCTTTCTCTCATATACTTACACATACATCCCTCACACTCACACCCACACCCTCTCACAGACTTATACCCCATTACACTCACACACATACACGCACTGTCTCATAGACACTCACACTCCCACATACACCCACTTGCACACTCTCGGTCTCCCGTGCACACACACACACATATAAGTTTGTGAGGTGAATTTGTACTTGCAGAATTACATTTTATTTTGCTCAAAAACTGCATAAATCCATGTAAAATTATGTCACTCCCAATTTAGAAATAGAATCAGCCTGACCTAACATTGGGACACAGAGAGACTTTAACTTCACAACTTCAATGCATTATCTGAGCTGAGATGGCACCTATTGTTAAAAGCTATCTTGAGAATGTAACTTTTAAAAAATTCTGGGATTTACATATGAAGGAACTGAAACTAACATGATCATTCTAAAGGATGAAAGACTCAAGCTAAATGTGTTTAATATTACATTCCTTGACACTGCAATCCTGTTGCTATAAATTCTGTGTCGTATGATTCTGCTCCACAACCACTTGATAAAGGAGCAGCATTCCGAAAGCTAGTGCCTCCAAATAAATCTGTTGGGCTATAAGTTGGTGTTGTGTGATTTTTAACTTTGGCCACCCCAGTCCAACACTGGCACCTCTATATTATCCACACAGATGGTCAGCCAAGACTGGAATCGAATTGAGTCCCTGGTGCTGTGAGGCAGTAGTGCTAATCATTGAGCCATATTAATGCAAGTTGTTGTTGTAAGTTATGCTAATAAGCACTACTCATTCTGTTTGAGCTCTCAGCCAACCCCATGCCTAAACCGTCCTATTGTGTGAATAAACCAGTGACCCCCACCCCTGTTTGGTGCTGTCACCATTTTCCTCTGTGATTTCTCCTTCTCCCCAGTGTTGATGGTCACAGTGTGACGTGTGTTTGTAAGTGCGCTAATCCCCAATTCAGTTGAACAACGCTGACATATAATGGCGTGTGGTCGCAGAGGACAGAATCTCGCAGATTGAACATTTTTGAAAGGAGAAAGAAAGAAAAATGCAAAGAGTTAATCTTGAACAATGGAAAATGACTTCATGCCCAGACTCAGGGAGAGTTACCAGGCCTGGGATCCTCAACTGTTTATTTTCCATAACCCACCACTTCCTCAGGTCTGACATCATTCCAGCCCGATGCTGGGAAACTCTCTGCCGGTGATGTCAAGCACAGTCAGACTGCAAGCACAGTCAGAATTTCCTCATGCAGGGATGTGGTTAATTTGCATATAGGATGTGTTTACATTGCAATTTGCAACGTGTGTGATACCTGCCATTAACCTTTAAGCCTTCAGTTGTACTCTGGCCTCCCACAGCTTGTTCGCACGAGGTTCATTGCTGCCCAGATTTCCACCATTTGTAACCTGACACATAGAATCCCTCCAGGATGGGAAATGCAGGGACGGACCTTGGACCGTCAGCTCAGACTTGATGGGTCGAATTCAGCACTGACCCTCGAAAGTGCACCCTACTCTGTGACCCGACATTTCCCATCACACTACGGAGCAATTTAGCACAGCCAGTCCACCCTAACCTCCACGCCTTTGGACTGCGGGAAGAAATGGGAGGAAACCCACACAGACTCGGGGAGAATGTGCAAACTCTACACAGACAGCTGCCCGATAGTGGAATCGAACCTGGGTCCCTGTGAGGCATCAGTGCTAACCACTGAGGCACCCATCCGCCCTTGTCAGCAGTGATCTTGCAATATTTTTAAGGCAGAGGTAGATAGATTTTTGAGGACTAAAGAATTAAAAGATTATCAAGGAGTATGCAGGAATATAGAGTTGAGGCTAAAATCAGATCAGCCACGATCCTATTGAAAGGGGGAACAGACTCTAATCCCTCGCTGGCATCTTGGTGGATCAGGCTCGAGGGGCTGAGGGTAGCCTATAACGGTTCCTTATTTGTATGTTCAAAAGTTACAGCGAGTACTACATTTGCTATAAAGTGCTTTAGGACATTGCAAGGTCATGAAGGTGCTATATAAATGCACATCTTTTTTTAAAAATGAACACAGTAATTAAATAAATACAAAATAGGGTATTCTGACTTTTTATTTCCAACATTATTTCTGCAAACCCACTGGGATGTTCTGAATGTCCACTTCTCAATAATATTGCATTTGTAATGCCACCAGTGTCTCCCCGGGTCCAGTTTCCAAATAGGCTCCCAATGATCTCAGTTTCACAGATCCATAATCTGTCAAGGCTGAACATAGCTCCATCATTCACAAGGTGATGAACTTACATATCCTGTGGAAGGTTTTACACATACTGTATTATACATTAAATACAATGAAATTGTTCTCATTTCACAAATTGTCCATTTTAATCATTGAAGCATTAAGTTATTTGAAGCAGAGTTGTAATTCATGAAGTATCCAGTTTGCTTTGAGGAAGAACAGCCTGTAAATTCTGCATGAACATGATTTAGAGATGGGGCTGGCTCAGCCACTGTACTGACAGGCATCCGCCGCAGTCTCTCCATCTACTGCTTACTCTGTGCGCATCGAAATAAAGGAGTGAACAGAGAACAGAACTTCTTTACACTCAATGTCAGTGTAGAAATAGTCTGCTCAGATTTTTATTTTCTCCTCTCTCTCGTCTCCAACTTGAAGCCCCCTCCACTGAAACCAAGAGACACCCGGGAAGTTACAACCAGAAGACCATAAAATATAGCTACTTGATGAAGGAGCAGTGCTCCAAAAGCTTATATTTTCAAAATAAACCAGTTGGACTATAGCCTGGTTAAATCATGTGATTTTAACTTAATAAATTATAAGAGCATATGTCCCTGCCTGGGTGTGCCTGGAGAAGGAGCACACAGTGTCCACCAACACCCTGCAGTTGTTCAGGGAGAGTTGGGCACCGCAGGGAATGAAGTGTTTTATTTCCGCCTCCAACTCTATTTTGATTTAATCCCTGCCCCCCCCTTCACTGTTTGATCACGCAGCGTTGCCCTTTGATGATGAAGGGCTTGTCACTGGCCACTCGGGTGTTTCTTCCTGGTGGTGGAAATTGCATAAAGATTTGTACACCTTGTGTCTCTCACTGTGTCTCACACCTGCACACTCACAGCATGGGTGCTGGGGAAAATATAAGCACAATCACAGTTAGGCGGTAGTGTAGAAAGAACAGAAAAAAAAAGGGGGAAAAAATAGGAGCAGAATGAGGCCATTCAGTCCATTGAATCTGCTTCCCATTCAGTCGTGACTGATATGTTTCTCAAGCCCATTCTCCTGCCTTCTCCCTGTAATCCCTGATCCCATTACTAATCAAGAGTCCATCTATCTCAGTCTTAAATTCACTCAGTTACTTGGCCTTCACAGTCCTCTAAGGCAATGAGTTCCACAGATTCACCCCTCCCTGGCTGAGGAAGTTTCTCCTCATCTCAAAGTTCCTTTCACTCTGAGGTTGTGCTCTGGGGTCCTCATCTTTCCCAAGGTTAGAAACTCCTTCTCCACACCCACTGAACCGAGGCCTCTCGGGATTCTGGCCCTTTCAGAATCTCGGTGACCAGGCCGGCTGGATTGCCTGATGGAAACCAAAGCATTAAAATCATCGGAGCCTCTTCACCTACTGACACACAAACATACAAACAAGGTGCTACACAAATGGAAGCCATTCAAGCCTGCTCTGCCAGTTGGTAAACATCAGGGCTGCTCCGATCCCTCCACCACCACCACCACCACCGCCAACCCCCCCCCCACACACACACACAATTGAGCCCCTCCTCCATAATCTTTCACTCCTTGATTATCAAGAATCTGTCTGTATGTTATTCAGAGACTCTGCTTCTGCTGCCTTTGGAGGGAGAAGGTTTCCCATAGACCCATAGGTCAACTTTTAGAGGGTGACCCCTCATTCTGAGGGATACTCAGCAGCTATGGTACATTGTTCAGTGGCTGTGCCCAGTGGAGATGGGGGTGGGCTCGGGCAGAGTTGGGTTCACGTGTGGTATCTCGGTCAAGTCTCTCAGTCTATGGGCAGATCGAGGTGGGGCTGGGGTGGGGGGCACTTGTGGACGATATAGCAGAGGGATGGCATGTGTGGTTAAATCCAAGATGGTGGTAAAGATGGCCACCAGAAGCATCCCTTCCTTAAACAGGCCGGACAATGTTATGGAGGGAGTGAACCTGGTGTTGGCTGAGAGCTGTCTGCGCTGGTGGGGGAAGCCACCAAATCTCAGGCGATCAGGCTTCTGCTTTCACTCTCATGCTCTTTTCCCTCGAGAAGAAACCTTTCCGTTCTCCACGGAAATTCTGAGCAGCAGTGCTCCTCCACAAGGAAAGGTCCGTCCTCCACCAGCGCCTTCCCCCGATTGTCCAGCCCCTCCAGGGAACTCCTCCCTTTGTCACAGACATCAGGCCCCGGAGACTGTATCTTTGTCCCGAGGGGAAGGGGGTGTGGTCTTCACCTTCAGGAGAGTGTTCCTTTGTGACCTGTTTCTGATGGACTCTTGGTGCAGGGGTGGGGGTTCTGTGGATGAGACCTTCAGTGCCAAGGTCAGTACGGTCCGTCACTTGGGGTTTCTCTACTCCAGAGGTGAAGACTTTTTAGTGACTGTGACAAAAATGTAAAGGAAATCCTATTGCGGTAGCCTGCCCAGCACTTACTGGGCAACATTTGAAAGATGGGAGAGAATAGTGGAGGAAACACTGGAGGGCACAGAATGTACTCTGGGTGGGGGCCTGGGGCCTCCAATTATCCAGAATGGCTTGGCAGTACCACTATTGACCAATTATTAACCTGTTCAGTGTCACCCACATTGGGTTCTGCCATGGCCACTCAGCCCCTGAACTCATTCCAGCCTTGGGCCAAAATGGGATAAACAGATGGCATGAGAGCGACTGCTCTTGACATCAAATCAGTACTTGAGGTAGCATGACATCTAAAACCAAAACCTCGAAAAGCTAGACTTAACGGGAATTGGGGAAATCTCCTCTGGTTGGAATCATACCCAGCACATAGGAAGATGGTTGTGGTTGTTGGAGGTCAGTCACCTCAGCTCCAGGACATCTCTGCAGGAGTTCCTCAGGGTAGTGTGCTAGGCCCATCATCAGCTGCTTCGTTAATGCCCTTCCCTCCATCACAAGGTCAGAAATGGGGATGTGCACCAATGATTGCACAATGTTCAGCATCATTTGCGACATTTGAAACAGTGTCCATGTGTTAGGAGATCTGGACAATATTCGGGCTTGGCTGACAAGTGGCAAGTCACATTCACACCACACAAATGCCAGGCTATGACCATCACCAACAAGAGAGTATCTAACCATCTCCCCATTCAATGGCATTATCATAATTGAATACCCCAGTATCATCGTGAGTAGGGTGGGGAGAATGTGGATAAGAATGGAACTGGGATTGGGTTGAGGGAGTGAGGGGGGAACTGAGGGGGCCACACAGCCCAATGCCAAGGGCTGGTCCTGAGTGCTACCAGTGTCCTACCCCCTCAAAGACCATCTCCTGAAGAGGAAATTTGTGTTGTCCACAACACAGTTGTTCCGAGATGTCCACATCTGTGTGTGTGTGTGTGTGCGCGCGCGCATGCGAGTGCGTGCACTGTGCGGACTCTGAAGTGGACGGGACTGACTCTAACAGAGATCGGGGGCAGCACAAGGAAAACTTTGAGCAGAACAATCATCCCCCAGACTCCAAACCTTAACTTTGTTGCCCTCTCCACAGGAACTGCCAGACTGTCTGAGTTTCTCCAGCACTTCCCTCCCATTCTTCCCTCTCTGCTAGGGCAGACCTGGGATAAATGACACCCCTTCCCGGGAACGTGGGACATCTGACGAAGTTCCAGGACGATGCTCACCCTGGCTCCCTTAACCATTTGTCACATTTCTCCTCAAAGGTAGACTTATTCCTCTCCCTGTGGGGAGCTCATCTCATGTTCTCCCAACTGGAAAGATGTTTCTCTCAAAATTCACTCTTGGATTTCTTGCTCATTATCTTGGATTGACGGCCTCTTGCTCTGTTTTTCTCCCTGAGGGAAATATTGCGCGCTGCCACTTGCCCTGAAACTTTTTTCACTTTGAAGATATTTCCTCAGTCACTGGTTCCTCCGCAGGGAGAATCGCAGCAGAAAGTGGTCACAACCTCACTCACCCCCAACTCCAGTCAAGTCTCATAAAATTGAGCATAAAAAGAGGGGGAAAAAAAGAAAAACAAAACAAAAAAAAATTGAGCTGATTTTCTAAAAGATGAAACAGACACATAGTGAAAGGTCATGTGACAGTAGGGCTCCATGATGATTGACATCCTGGTTGACCAAAGGCAGGAACCCACAGGGAGGGGGAAGGGGCAGGTAAAGGTATGAGGTTACCCTCCTCCATTTCCCAGAAAACATTCAACACGAGCTGTTGGCTGTCGAGCTGAAAGGGCATCTTCGATTATAAATAGAGGCATGGTCAACAAAACCTTTGTGGCGACTGCCTTGGTGGGGTGGTAGAGAGGGGAAAACCTCACAAACTTTATAATGTACATGAATGAGCAGTTGCACCTCTAAGGCCATGGGGCCCGTGCTGGGAAGTGGGGTTAGAGTAGTTGGGTTGGCACAGATTCAGTGGTCCGAAGGGCCTCTTCTGCACTATCTTCCCCAATGGCATTGAGGGAGGTGCTGGGTACCAGTGATTGTGATGAGGTTGTGGGTCTATATGAGGGGGAGGTTTCAACTTCACAGGCTCTCCCATTGGCCCCCACCTCCCCAGCTCCAGTTCATATTCAAAAAAGGTGATAGGTGAAAAACATCATGGTCAAACTGTCTTGAGGAAATTCACAGGGTGTTTAATGCACAACATGGACTGTCCCGGTAAAAATGGGACATCCCTCACCCTGTCTAAGCCGGGCCCCTACCAGTGTTAAAATCAGGCCTATGTACGTATATCTGCCCTACCAATTTTCTCACCTCCCAGAAGAGTCTCCACCTGGTGCCAGGAGTGGGAATTGACAGCCATGAAGGGGCAGGTGGGAATAAGCTTTCAACTCGTGGCCCCTCTCATTCAGTCCTTGGCTGCCAGCAAAGATATCAAACTCCTGAAAAGCTGTTTACTTGAAGTATGTTGGCGCGGCTAATAATTTATATTGATTATAACAATTAGTAAAACAGCTTGTAAAGCCTTCAGTGTTTTTAAAAGGCCTTGTGAAGGCTTTACATTGCAATAGAAATGTTTTAAGAGATGGCCCTGTCACGTGTCTCTGCAGTCAGGCAGAATATTGAATTTATTAGATGGCACCCCCAGCTCCATATCTCATGAAGTCACTCAGCTCCACCAGTTCATAACCACCACATACACTGGGCTCCCTTCTATGTATTTCTGACCCAAACAGCAATGTGACCTTCTATTTCCCCCCCTCTCTCTCCTAAATATATCTATTGTTGTCACCTCTGCCCTTCCCCATGGCTGTGGGTTCCACATTTTCACTGCACCCCGGCTCAAACAGCTTCTCCTGAATTCACAACTTGATTAGATTAGATTAGATTCTCTGCAATATGGAAACAGGCCCTTTGGCCCAACAAGTCCACACCAACCCTCTGAAGAGTAACCCACCCACAACCATTTCCCTACCCTATATTCACCCCTGAACAATGCACCTAATACTATGGACAATTTACCATGGCCAATTCACCTGACCTGCACATCTTTTGGATTGTGGGAGGAAATCGGAGCACCTGGAGGAAACCAGTGCTGACACAAGGAGAATGTGCAAACTCCACACAGACAATCACCGAAGGCTGGAACCCAGATCCCTGACGCTGTGAGGCAGCAGTGCTAACCACTGAGCTGCCCTTGGTGATTATCTTACACTGAATTGTTACGGTGCTGGAGGAGACCATTCGGCCCTTGAAACGAGCATCATTACCCAGGCAAAAACAAGGACTGCAGATGCTGGAAACCAGAGTCTAAATTAGAATGGTGCTGGGAAAGCACAGCAGGTCAGGCAGCATCCGAGGAGCAGGAAAATCGACGTTTCGGGCAAAAGCCCTTCATCAGGAATAGAGTCATTACCCAGGGCCCATCTCCTGCCTGCTCCTACATCCTTGTATGCTATTCCCATCCAATCCCCTCTCTGATGCCGCAATGAAATCTGCCCCCACCACACTTGCAGGCAGTGGGGAGGATTCCCGACCCTGATCACCCACTGGGTTTTCTCCTGTCACCCTTGATTCATTGGAATATCATGGTGCGCTGTCACTACTGGCCTCTCATGGTGAGTCTGGAGGTTAGAGAGAGAAAAAGAGACAGAGAGAGAAAGGGCAAAAGAGACAGACGGCAAGAGAGACAGATTGAAAGACAGAGACAGGGAGAAAGCAAGAGAGAGATTGAAAGAGAAAGAGAGAGACAGAGTCAGAGAGAGAGAGAGCCGAGACAGAGAGATACAGATTGAAAGAGAAAGAGGCAAAGAGAGAGAGACACACACAAAAATAGAGGATACAGAGAGAACGAGACAAACAGAGAGAGAATAGGTTTGTTCAGTTCACTGTAGCTCGTCCCATTCTGATACATGCTCTGGTAGAAAGTACGGAGGCAAATGTCATAACAACAGGAATCTGCTGGTCTGTTGAGAAACTTCACAATGTCGTGGGGTCTGTGTCAACATTCTGTAGATTGTGTGTCTAGAATGGGGAGTTCTCAAAGTTGGGATCAGGTCACCAGGTGAACCTTTGGAGTTCGGGATTCTGAGGCAGCCGTGGATCTCAGACTGTACAAGAAAAGCTGCGCCCCACACTGACTGCTTTCTGAGGGGGGCTGTGGCAATTCTCAAACCTTGAGGTGGGGTGACGGTGAGGCAGGGCTTGGGACGCCCTGATGATGTACATGGAGGGGGCCCTGGGTGATAAAGAGGAAGTCCATCAGAACTCCACATCCTGTGTCCAACATGTGACACAGTACAAAAATAGGGGACTCATTTTACACCGCTCCTAAACGTGGACAGAGTGAGGGAGCTCTCCCTCCAGCAGGGGAGACCCAAGGTGGGGGAGGGGGAATTGCTGAGATGTGTAAAATTATGAGGGGCATAGACAAGGCCGACAGTGAGGCACCTTTCCCTTTGATGGAGAGATCAATAACCAGGGGACGTAGATTTAAGATAAGTGTCAGAAGCTTTAGAGGAATTGTTTTCCACCCACAAGGTGTTGTTAGTCTGGAACACGCTGCCTATAAGAGTGGGGGGGGGGGGGGTTAGAGGAAAAACCCTGATAAACATTGGGAAAAACCCTCAAAACATCAAGTATTTCATTGTGCGAGGTCAAGGCTGTGGGCTACCTGCTGGAAAATGGAATGAGAATAGTGGTGGCTTTTCACCAGCATGGGTTGGATGGGCCAAATGGTCTTTACCTGTGCTGGGGACCTCGACAAGCTTCCTGGGGTGCAATCGGTGTTCTCCACGAGCTCCCGACGCGGCCTGCAGACAATAAGGGCTCAACAAGCAACCCCTCCATCCCCCACACACCGGGGCAGGGGGAGAGCAACACATACCCCCCACTGAGTCCCACAGGAAGGAAACTGCAAACAGCCGACTGCGGCTCTGAGTGAGGCAGGTCCTCACCTGAGGATCTGGGAAGTGAATATCTGAATAGCGAACAAGAGATAACCAACTGATGCCTGAGAAAGGGCGAGGCCTGGGGACCCACACCAACGGGCTGGGGGAGGGCTGGAAGCTGCTATTACCTGCCAGGAACATGCTTGGCACATGCCAGTGATGGCAGAGGAGGAGGAAGAGGTGCTAGCGAAATGCTGAACACGTTCGCTGACCCAGGAAAGTGCCGGAAGGTGGGAATCTGTGGCACCTTAATGCGGAATTCATCTTCAGAACTGCCTCATTGTACAACCCTGTAGAAATATAACCAGGAGGAGCTCACTGGAAATGGCTCCAGATAGAGGTACTACCTGGGTCTGGGTTTGATTTGTCTGGGCTAGAGCTGGAGGAAAGTCAGCCTCTGGGGTCATACAAGTGACTCCAATCCCCTGCTGGGTTCACACCTCTGCCTCAGGTTCGATGTTTAAATCGTTTCCTTAACAGAGGATGTGGGTGCCACTGGCTGGGCCCAGCATTTATTGCCCGTCCCTAGTTGCCCCTTGAGAAGGTGGGGGTGAGCTGCCTTCTTGAACCACTGCAGCCCGTGTGCTATAGGTAGATCTTAATTCCCTGGGGACGGAATTCCAGGATTTTGACACTGAAGGAACGGCAATATGTTCCTGGGTCCAGATGGTGAGTGGCTCAGAGGGGAACTTGAAGGTGGCGTTGCTCCCATGTATCTGCTGCCCCTGTCCTCCCACAAGGAGAAACCAGTAGAACTTGTGATCGGTGCATACTAGTCTGACTTAGTTTCATAGTGTTATAGTAATAGAAGCAGGAATAGGCCATTTGGCCCATTGTGCCTGCTCTGCCATTCATTAAGATCATGGATGATCTATCCACCATCTCGGCTCCTCCTTCCTGCATTATCCCCATAATCCTTAATTCCCCCACCATGCAAAAACCTATCCAACTGTGTCCTGAAAATAATCAATGAAGGTGCCTCTAACTGCATCCTGCGGCTGGATGGAGGTGGGGATAGGTTTGGATTCTACCTTCACCCCCCACCCCGAGGAGTTTACCTACTGGTCTTGATGTCGAAGCCTGATTTCAATATGTCAGGCGTTGACCACCGACTCTGTGACTCTGCGAGGAGGCTGTGGCTTCCCCTGAAGTGAGGCCCAGCATGGAAACCTGGCCTAGGCCTCAGGCTTGACCATGAGGTAATCGCTATGGCAACATACTGCCTGCTTGAGGGCAACACAGCTCCAACATCTCTAAATGAGGGTGTGTGGACATACTAATGAACAGTTAATAACAACCTTACTGTGTGTCAGTTAGCTACATGACTCATTTGCCAGGCAGAGTGATGCCAACAGTGTGGATTCCACCAGCTGAGGTGACCATGAAGGACTCTCCTTCTGCGTCTCTCTGCTCACCTGAGGAGTGGTTACCCTCAGGTTATACCATCACCAGTTGTTTCTCTGTAATGAGAAAGCAGCCTAATGGACCAGTATGATGATAGTGATTTAATTCTGTCTTGGCCACTTATCCCTGGGAGCATATATCA
This sequence comes from Chiloscyllium plagiosum, assembly GCF_004010195.1. Taxonomy (NCBI): domain Eukaryota; kingdom Metazoa; phylum Chordata; class Chondrichthyes; order Orectolobiformes; family Hemiscylliidae; genus Chiloscyllium; species Chiloscyllium plagiosum. The sequence continues at coordinate 37,354,101 of NC_057743.1, read as the reverse complement.
GCACGCAACATTGACACTGTTCACAAATGTGCCAGATTCTAAAGTTTTCTTTAAATCAAAAAAGAAAATTCCAATAGAGTTAGTCTACACAAAGAATTTCAGAGATCCCGGGGTATTAATTTTGTAAACATAATCCTTTTAGAGCAACAGCTCAAGATTCTGTGCTGCACAAAATGTGCCAGAAATGAAAAAAAAACATTCAACCTTATTTTTAAATATGCAAATATTAAATAAGCTCGATTTACACAAATAACTTTGCATAAGAAGCCAAATAAAGGCACATTTAACTTTATCAAGGTGCAATTAGCCTATCCTTGCATCTAAACAAATAAGAGAGACCAACACAAGGTTGCTTTGGTGGAAGGTACGGCCAAAGCTAAATCTGGAATCAAGGTATCCCATATCCAGAGCGGTTTTTTTTGATCTTTGGAAAAGTATCCCAAAATTCATCAGCAATGGACATTGGAACAAGTCATCTTGCATTGATCCCTCACCAATATCTATCAGGTACTTGGTGACCTTACTTTCTCATTGTCTCTTCAGCAGTTTCTGATGTTCAAAGGAGCTGAAATTGTGAATGTAGCTCCCTCCCCCATCCATTCCGCATTCCCCCACCCTGCCATTTCCCATAAGATCCCTTCCCATTCCCTCCCCACACTTCCCCCTCTGAAACCATTACAGCTTTCAAACTTTGGGAAGACTTTGTCCTGGCAGGATTGCATCATCAACTTCCCCTGAAAGAGATGTTATTAATGGTTGGCTGCAGGGTGGGGTGGGGGTGCTGCTGTTAAATGTGGCTTCACAGAAGTGGAAAAGACATTGTCCCTCCCTCCCTCCCTTTGTGCGTTGCAGTACTGTTGTTTTGTTAATGGCCAGAAACTGTCAGCCATTTATCTACAGTACAAATGATTAAGTACCCACCAACAGTACAGCTCATTAAATTAGTACCTTTCGGTCATTTTCAACCACTTATAAATATAGCCGTATTTTCCTTTCTTGTGATAAAAGTGATTCAGGAAGCAGGTGCGGCCTATTTTGTATAAACAGTCCCTCTTGGTCAGCTCCCCTCTGTTCACATCATTCTGGATTCAAGATTCACATTGGGCTTGACAACAGCCAACTCTTCATCGAAGATTGGGACACTGGAATAATGTACAAGATACTTTGTTCCTGCCATCACAAGGCAACTCAATGACCCATCGGGGTCAAGGATGGGCCAACAAACAGTCCTGAAGTATTCGGATGCTTCTCTGATTGACGTTTGAACGTGCAAAGTGATGTGGGCTTTCTGCTGCTTCACAGAAGCAGTGGGCCTTGTATCAGCGGCAGGGGGCGGGAGGGGGGGGGGGGGGGGGGAGCGAGGGCACAGACGCAGCCTCGGTCCGAAGTGACCCAGGACTGGGCTCAGGAAGACGTTGGTGCTTGAAGTTCACGACTGGCCCTTTGTCGCCTAGGAGAAGCTTGGTCGAGAGCGGACTTGTTGCTGTCACAGGGAAAGGTAGCATCAGCACCGAAAACCATCTACTTGAGCTTTACTTGCACCTTCCCCTGCTTACTGCCACTCCACGGTCTCGCCGAGTTTACTGAACAGCTAAACAAAATCTGAGACGATTACAGGCTGTGTTGAGAGTGCAACAGGCCAATAGAGAGGGGGCTGGAGGCCCTTAAACCTGGATAAGTAAAATGCATATTCAGTGCCAGTTCTGTAGCCAGGACCCTGGAATCGAAGGGAAGTGGTTGCAGACAGTGCAAGTAACTACATTGCACATGTAAACATCGTTTAAAAGTCATGTAATATCGAGAAAGCTGGGCAATCTTCATAAACACATTGGCTTGGCAATCACTTAGGGGCATCTTTGTAGCTACAGCACACTGACAGGTTGTCATCAGTTACTTTAGCCGCCTCTTACTTTGGTTCATCCGGCTAAAGGCTGGACAGGGAGAGTTCAGCTACGATCGATTATCTTTGGCTACGTTGTGAGCCATCCAGTTCACTTTGGTTTTCCAACTTTCTCGCAGTGCCTCGTCAAATTTCATTTTGAAGTGTTTAAGCGCCTCATCTTCCGTTTTTCCTAATGCTAATGAATCCTGTGAAACAAAATCCCTGTTAGAAGCTGCAGTTCAGTAACCCGGTAACAGTGACAGTAACAAGCATGTTCAATATACAGGCACTGGCTGTCCCCACAACATAGGATAACACAAAGTACTTAGCCAATGGAGCCAGGAGCTTCAGAAATCCCTCAGGTCTGTAAAAAGGCCATTCAGCAGATTTCCTTCCCTTAGAATCCCACAATGTGGAAGCAGGCCACTCAGCCCACTGAATCCACACTGACCCTCCGAACAGCCTCTCACCTAGGCCCAGCCCCCCTACCCTATCCCTGTAATCCTGCATTTCCCATGGCTAACCCGCCTAACCTGCACATCCCTGGACACTATGGGCAATTCAGCATGGCCAATCTACCCTAGCCTGCACACCTTTGGACTGTGGGAGGAAACCACAGCACCTGGAGGAAACCCACACAAACATGGGGAGAATGTGTAAACTCCACACAGACAGTCACCTGAGGGTGGAATCAAACCAGAGTCCCTGGCGCTGTGAGGTAGCAGTGCTAACCACTGAGCCGCCCCTAATCTTCAACTCTAACCCACTGTTTACAGTACAATCTGAAGAATAAAAAGGTAAAGTCAACATTACCCTACTCGACTGCTCTCTCTCATTAGAGAGAGATGACCAGTGGTGGTTTAACCTGAGGGTCACTATGCAAGGGGAGAGGTTCCTTCATGGTAACCTCAGTCGATGTGGGAATCAAACCCATGCTGTCAGCATCACAAACCAGCCATCCAGCCAAGCGAGCTAACCTCCCCCCAGATCTAAAGGGCATTAAAAACACAAAGGGGAATCTGTGCTTTCAACATTAAGGACTCTGCCTCCTGGCTCCACTCCTTAAATTAGTGAGATCAAAAAGGTAACACCTTTGCCTGTGAGACAGCGACTCCCACTCCCGGACTTGAAGGTCACAGAAGGTGTGGGAGTGGCTGGGGTTATGGGCGAGTGCCTTGGGCAGTGGGAAGGATAAAATGAGGGCACGAGAAAGTTCGTAAACAACTGGATATTTCACAGCAATTGGATCTTAAGAGCGTCACTTTTACAAATTCTCAAACGGTGAGATTTAAACTCTCAACATCTGTTCATTAAACCAGGCCCTGTGTTAGTTGGTAGAGTAAGACAGCTTTCACCAAAACCCTAACTGACAGAATGTGACTCCCTCCCCACATAAGGAGAGGTGACCAAAATGGGTCTACAATGCAACATCCAATTTGTCCCCATGGACAGATCAGAGAGTCAAACAGAATGGAGAGAGACCCTTCCCTCCAATCTGTCTGCACTAACCATGTTCCCAAACTAATCCAGTCCCACTTCCCTGCTCCTGGCCCATATCCCTGTAAACCTTTCCTATTCATGCACCTGTCCAAATGTCTTTTAAACGTTGCAACTGTACCTGCATCCACCACTTTAAAAGCAGGGACAGCCTAGAATATTGCTGATGTCCAAGAATCAGCTGGTGGCCCTGTGACTGAGGCAGGTTTTCCCGTGCACTTATTTGGCAGGATTTTCCGGTTAGATTTCAGGCCCCACCACTCCCCCCCGCCCCTCGCCCCCACCCACCCTTCGATCTCTGTGAGGGGAGTCTAATTGGCTTTGCTCACCTTGAGATACTGGATATCTTTGGAACAGCTGAGCTCTGGTAATCCAGCTGCCTGCATCAGTGCAAAGAGGTTAATGAAGAGAGGGCAGTGCTTCCTCAGAATCATGTAGGCTTGTTCACAACACTTCCGGAACCTTCTCAGGGCAGATGGGAATGGAAACAGAAGGGAAAACTCCAGCTGAATGCCAAGAACTTCAGCAACACAGCACAGACAAACTCAACACATCCAATCACTGCAAATGTTGTATTTGAAATAATTATTTAAATAGATAAAGCTTAACTTGGACAGTGTCATGCCTTATTGTCAGTACAAAATCATTAAAATTGGATCTATACAGCAAGGAGCTGAATTATTAACTTATTCAAATTGAAATTATTACACAAGAAATAGAATTGTTAATTCACTGCAGGATAATGTAAAGCATTTGATGATCATAGAGTTACTCAGCACAGAAACAGGCCCTTCCTCCCACCATGTCAGGGACAACCAACAAACATCAAACTACACTAATCCCATTTCCCTACACTTGGTCCATAGCCTACCATACCCTGGCATTTTAAGTGCTCATCCAGATGTTTCTTAGTAAAGTAAAGAGAGTCCTTCACGATAACCTCAGCCCAAGCGGGATTGAACCCACACTGTTGGCATCACTCTGCATTGGAAACCAGCCTTCCATCTAACTGAGCTAACCTTGAGAAGGACTGAATCAACGTTGAGAAGGACGGAGCCAACATTGTCACTGATCTTACATGTTGCTCCCTGAAGGGATAGCCTATTAAGGTGAAATAATGATCAGGTGGAACTCTTGAGGTGCAGTTTTTGGGGATCCTAGTCGTATGGCTCTTGTAGCATGGTGGTAATGTCCATACATCTGAACCAGGAGGCCTGGGTTCATGTCCAATTTGATGCAAAACTGTGCAAGAAATTCTCTGATTAAAGATAACAGGGAGCCTGGCCTTGGAGGAAGAATATCTGTGTTCAAGTTCCACTCCAGGACTTAAAGATTCCTGAAGGGGCATTGATATCAGGGTAAAACAGAATGACTATTAACCAATTGACAAGATTGAGGACAGGCTGGAGGATTGGGAGAGTCTCCTAGTCAGCCAGCTTTGATGCACAGTGATGTCCCTCAAACTACAGCCTCTGAAGACAGAGAACTGACCTGATCCCCACAATATCCTGCAGTGTCAGCCGTATACCAGCACAGGCTTTGTGTCTCACACACCACTAGTCATGAGAAGAAGAATGATGGTCAGACACAGAATGAGATACAGACCAGATAATACCAGATCAGGATACCTTACCTGCAGCAGTATCCACATTAACCATCAGCTAGATTCTACACGTGTGCTCCGAGGACAAATGTTAACTTCACTAAAGTCCCCCAGTTATAAATAGCCTGGATTGACCAGAAACTTAACTGGACCAGCCATGCAAATACAGTGGCGACAACAGCATGTCAGAAGCTAGGAATCCTGCGGTGAGTAACTCCCCACCTCACTCCCCAAAGCCTGTTCACCATGTACAAGGTACAAATCAGGAGTGTGATGGAATACTCCCCACTTGCCTGGATGGGGGCAGCTCCAACAGCACTCAAGAAGCTCGACACCATCCAGGACAAAGCAGCATCTGATTGGCACCACATCCACTCCCTCCACAACCAACGCTCAGTAGCAGCAGTGTGTAGTATGTACAAGATGCACTGCAGAAATTCACCAAAGATGCTTAGCCGACACCTTCCAAATCTGTGCCCACCATCAATTAGAAGGACAAGGGCAGTAGATACATGGGAATGCCAACCCTTGCAAGTTCCCCTCCAAGTCGCTCACCATCCTGACTTGGTCACATCCTGACACTGTACCTTCAGTGTCGCTGGGTCACAATCCTAGAATTCCCTCCCCCTGGAGCCTCTGTGAGTCTACCTACAGCACCGTTCAAGAAGGCAGTTTACCACCACCTCCTAAAGGGCAACTAGGGCCGGGCAATAAATGCTGGCCCAGCCAGTGACGCCTCATGCTGTAAGTGAACAAATCAAAAACTGTCCTATCATTCTACCCCAACCCAACCTTGGTTGAAAACCGTTAATTCCATTTGCACACCCTGTTTGTCACTACAGTACACAATCAAGTTGCTAGACCCTGTTATGATTTTGTAGACTAACTGCAAGCCTCCATTTCCAAATCAGTAATTTTCCCCTGCGGAAAATGGAAGTTGGGTTTGAAACAAAAGGAGGGAACCTCAAATCAAAGATTTTGCGGCATGCTTTAACCTGTCTCCTGGGTGTATATTTGGTATGAAATGTCCCACTTTATAGAAAAAGAGCCTGGGTTTAAGTAATTGAAACAGCAAAATAAGTGGCACCTTCTTACATAAAACTAGAGAGAGGCTGCTTATTGAGTGGACTGTGACAGTGACATTCATGGTATTCTTTAATGCTTTGGTGAACATTAAGAAGCGCTGGCAAAAGCAGACATGAAGTCAAAGCTTATCATCCACTCTCATCTGGACTGAAATGCAAGAAACCAACTCTAGGTAGCAAACATCAATTTATACAGTGTGAAGAGTGATTGGTCAGCCTCTGGTTGGCATGGAGATATAGCATGAACTATTAACGGTAACTATTAGCTGATTATTTTCAAACCAAGCGAGTTGAAGCTGATTGGTCAGGTGGTTGCCTTGGGGATATAGCAAGTAGAGACAATCAATTCCCTGCTACACTCCCATGGCAACAGCCTGACCAATCAGAGTCAACTTGCTTGGTTTAAAATTAAGCAGCTAATAGTTATGGTTAACAGCCCTTTTTGCATCTTAACTGTAGGTTGTCCAATCAACACTCTCTTTTCATGCTGTATAAATGGTTGTTACATTTTAAAGTGGGTTTTCTTGCATTTCAGTCCTGAAAAGTGGATGACATGAAGTTTTGACTTCATGTTTCTTTTCAGCATTGTTAATTGCGTTGTAGCTTGGAACATAAACAATCAGAAGGCTGCTGACCATTTAGAAGTTGCATTGTACAGGCTACTTGGCACATCCAGTGTTGGGACCCCTAACTGTCCAAACATCACAATGTGATGTCACACTCCCCAAATCAAGATTTTGATCTAATTTAAAGAAATTCAAAACATTTCCTGTTTTCAGAGAAAAATAATGTCCGCTTGTCAAAGAAAACCATAATTAAAATCTCTAAAGGGGAACTTTGTCTTCCTCTTTCCTGCAATTTCTGCTTGAATATTGAAGGCTGATCACATCAGGGAAACTGAGAGAGATGTCCTAAAACACAGCTGTGCTACCACAAACTTTGTGTCTGCTCTGTAATTCAACAGATACTGCTGTCACCATCCTGCTTTGTAATGACCGAGGGTTATAATGCAGAAGGTTATGTTTGGCGGTGGTGATGCTGGTGGAGTTGTGTGGTGGAGAGGCTATTAGCTTCACTGCATACTGGGGAATACTGGGGGAAGGGACAGAGAGAGAGAGAGAGAGAGAGAGAGAGACGCAATGAGAATCTTTGAATGGAACGTTGAGAATAATTCATAGAAGCCCTACAGTGCAGAAAGATACCACTTGGCCCATCCAGTGCACACTGGTCCTCCAAAGAGCATCCCGCCCAGACTCAGCCACAGTCACCCCCATCCTATCTCTGTAACTCTGCATTCCCCATGGCTAATCCACCCAACCTGCCCATCCCTGGACACTACAGGCAATTTCCCATGGCCAATCCACCCTAACCTGCACATCTTTGGGTTGTGGGAGGAAACAAGAGCACCCGCAGGACACTCATGCAGACATGTGGAGAATGTGCAAACTCCACTGATAGTTGCCCGAGGCGGGAGTTGAACCCAGGTCCCTGTCGTTGTGAAGCAGCAGTGCAATTCTTTGCACACTCAAGACTACAAGTACAGGATGAAAATCCTCTAAAAAGATGCATTCTCCATGGCAACCATTTCACCAAACAGTGTTTCATTGCCAAACAACCAACGAGTGCAAGACAAAAGAATCAAGACAAAGTGTGTATTTCTTTCAGGAATACTCAGTTCTGTACTGCCAAATAACTATTGGACTATCTTATAATCCCTCATCTGGGGCTCCCTCACAAGTGAAACCTTTGCCTCTATGTCGACATTTCCAAATCTTAAAGATATGAATGAGATCACCTCCCAGCCTCATTGGTATGTTCCAGCGCGTCGTGTTTAAATGAACAAGATCAAAACTGGAATGTCCTTGCCTGTGAGACAGTGATTCTGGCTTCGAGTCCCACTCTAGAACTCGAAGGTCACAGAAGGGACGGGAGGGGATGGGGATATAGGGACAGACATCTGTCCATTGCACTTGCTCAGTATCAAACAGTTTGTCCTGTTTACCTTTCAAACTTCTCACTGTTGCTGGTCTTTCCTTGCTGTATCACGTGAACAAAGTCGTGCGTTAAAATGAACGGCACGCGCTCTCTGTTGATTCCAAACTTGCTCTTGAAGTTTCCAAGGAAGTGTCCGAAATCGATGTGAAAGAGCTGTGGGCGATAAGAATCTGCATTCTTTAACATGAGGAAGGACTCCCTGTATGGAATTACAGAATAATGACAGATACAACTGATCATGGGAAGGGCTTTCGTGATTTATAATCACCAATGATTGAGGGTTGTAATGCAGAAGGTTTTGTGTGGTCCTGCTGGAGAGGCTATCAGCCTGACTACATAGCTGGGGAATACGGAGGAAGGGACAGAGGGACAGAGAGAGAGACAGACAGAGAGAGACAGACAGAGAGAGACAGACAGAGAGAGACAGACAGAGAGAGACAGACAGAGAGTCTTTGAGAAGGTGCATTTTGAGAATGTGGTGATTATAAAAGAAGGCTCTTACAGGTCAGTATGGAAATGTAGCTACAGGACAGATCAAGGTCAGTTCATGCTCAGTGTCCCAATCAGCTGAAGGAAGATTTTTATCTGTTTTACTAATAGCAACAGAATTGTCTGGGCAGGACAGCCATCTGATTGACCCTTTCTAACCTTGCATCTGTTTTCTCCATAAATGACAGAACCAATATCCCTCATCCCAATGGCCTTCTGGTAAAACACGCTATGTTTTGCGATTTGACCATGCCTTTGGTGAAGAGGAGCAAATATGCATTTCTGTAGCACCTTCCTCATCCGCTGGGGGCTCTCAAATCACTTCCATACCAATCAATTGTTGAAGCCAGTGTTTTTTCATGGGCAAACACAGCAGCCAAATTATGCAACTAAGGTCCCAAAAACAGCAACTATGGCAAATGATCAATTAATCTGTTTTCGTTTCCAGGTGGACAAAATGATACAACAGCTTGTTCTCTCCACGCAGTCACTCCCCATCCGGACTTGGAAATATATCACCATTCCTGCACCGTTGCTGGGTCCAAATCCTGGAATTCCCTCCCTCAGGACATTCTGGGTCTATCTACAGCACACGGGCTGCAGCGGTTCAAGAAGGCAGCTCACCCCCACCTTCTCAAGGAGCAACTAGGGACGGGCAATACAGAGGAACCTCGATTATCCAGAGGACATGGGTGGGGAGTATTTCTTTTGGTTTATTTGAATTCCGGATAACATTGTTTAGCCCAGCATCCGGACCTTGTGATTGTGCCGGATAATCCGATAATCGGATAATCGAATGCCGGATAATCGAGGTAAATACTGGCCCAGACAGTGACACCCACATAGAGTCATAGAGATGGACAGCACGGAAATAGACCCTTCGGTCCAACTTGTCCATGTCAACCAGATAGACTAAATTAATCTAGTCCCACTTGCCAGCACCCGGCCCATATCCCTCTAAACTCTTCCTATTCATGTACCCATCCAGATGCGTTTTAAATGCTGTAATTGTACCAGCCTCCACAACTTCCTCTGGCAGCTCCTTCCATACATGCACCACCCTCTGTGTGAAAAAGTTGCACCTTAGGCCCCTTTTATATCTTTCCCTCTCAGCCTAAACCTGTGCTCTCTAGTTCTGGACTCCCCCACCCCAGGGAAAAATACCTTGTCTACTTATCCTATCCATGGCTGTCATGAGTTTATAAGCCTCCATAAGGTCACCCCTCAGCCTCACACTCCAGGGAAAACAGCCCTAGCCTATTCAGCCTCTCCCTATAGCTCAAACCCTACATCCTACAAACAAGTACATTGTTCAAAACAAAGGTCACGTGGGTGTATTTACATCATCCTAAGAACTGTTTTAAATATTATCTGAAATGCAGTCCCTCTGACAATGCAGCACTGGTGTAGTGTTACACTGCAGCATCCATCCAGATAATTTGTTCATGTCTGGATCCACCTGCTGCTGAGTTAGAGCTTGGATCACCATCAGTAATCAGTCTCAGATCACTCGTGTGATCACTAGTGTGGGGTGATGGGGGACAGGGTGGGATGATGGGGGACAGTGTGGGGTGATGGGGGACAGTGTTAGTGGCTGGAATGACGGAAGACTGAGGGTAAGGGGTTGAGTTGAGAGGGTTGGCTTAAGGAGACATTGAGTATGCTGGGACTGTACTCAGTGGAATTTGGAAGAATGGAAGGGGAAACCTTATGGAAACATATAAACTGATGAAGGGAATAGATAAGACAGAAGCAGGGAGGTTGTTTCCACTGGCAGGTTAAACTAGAACTAGGGGGCATCGCCTCACAATAAGGGGGAGGAGATTTCGGACTGAGTTGAGGAGGAACTCCTTCCCCAAAGGATGGTGAATCTGTGGAATTTCCTGCCCAGTGAAGCAGCTGATGCTATCCTGTTGAATGCTTTTAAGGCAAAAATTTTTGAACAGTAAAGGAATTAAAGGTTACAGTGAGAGGGTGGGTAAGTGGAGCTGAGCCATGAAAGGATCAGCCGTGATCTTATTGAAAGACAGAGAAGGCTCGATGGGGTCAGGTGGCCAAATCCTGCTCCTCGTTCTTCTGTCCCTATTTATTGTTCTCTCTCCGATATTGAAATCAATGACACCTACCCTCATGAAAAGAAATCAATCTGAACACATTTGTATTCAGGACTTCACCAACTCTAATGTGAGACACATGTTACTGTCCTTTTGATCAGTACAGAATGTGGAGCTCAGGCAGGATAGATGTACAGTCAGTTCCTCTATAACATAATGGATGCATTCCTGTGCAACCCCCAGGTATAGGCAAAAAGGCGCTTTAAAAACAGCGCTTAAAGTATTGGTGATGTAATCACGTTAGAGCCAAAACGCGCTTTAAAAGTTCGTGCTTTAGAAAGTGTTCCCCAATCTGTCAATCGTGCTACAGCAAATTTGCTTTAACGAAACGCATGTGATAGCAGAATGACCTGTAGTCACTTTACAACAGCCACAATTCCTGGGATGGGGCAAAAATGAAGGTGACTGCACTTCCCAAAGTCAAAAGGTGTGGTGCTGGAACAGCACAATTGGTCAGGCAGCATCCGAGGAGCAGGAGAGTCAACATTTCAGGCATAAGCCCCTCATCAGGAATGTGGGATCGGCCCAAGGAGACAGAGATAAATGGGAGGGGTGTGGTGCTGGGGGGAGAAGGTAGCTGGGAAGGTGATAGGTAGATGAAGGTGGGGTGTATGGTGAGGTTCCTAAAGCCAACCCAGTGACACCAGTTCACAATTCCACACTTAACTTTCTTTTTAATCCAAATAATGCAATTTTTCTCAATACCCAGTCCTACCTGTCCATTTTCCTTGATCATAATGTTGTCACTGTGTCGGTCTCCAATTCCGAGCACATAGGTAGCTACACAGTAGCCAGCACACGAGAGAGTGAACTCCTCAATGGCTCGATCTAATGCCTCCCTGAAAAGGTGAAGAACGAAGCAATGTTAGATGTCACTGGGAAGTCATTCCGCAATTCCTAGATTTCAAACAAAGTACAGCCTCCCATGTATCAGCAGCTCCATTAGGGCAAGAGTCCAGTTTGTGTCAAGTTGTTCACAATTCAAAAAGAAGAGCTAAACCTGTGTCTAAAATTCAGCTGCTTAATGCAAGACACTGGTTGATTCTCCCAGAAGGGAGAACTGTCTTAGAATCATAGAGATGTACAGCACAGAAACAGACCCTTTGGTCCAACTTCTGCAGATATCCAAAATTAATGTGTACATAAAACCTCACAGGAGGTTCTGAAGCACTGAGGATGTCACCAAGACCGGGACAGAACATCTGCAAATCAACTTCCCAGCTTGGCGAACAAACCCACAACCACAACAATCCTAAATTAATCTAGTCTTGATCATTCTGGCAAATCTCCTCTGGACCCCGCCCAAAGTCAGCCCATTCTTCCTTAAATATAGGGCCCAAAACTGCTCACAATATTCCAATACTGAGCCTTATACAGCCTCAGTAGGACAGCTTATTGCGCCCCATTCAACACATTAGCATCGCAGTTTTTACACATGCACACAATTAGAATGATGAGGCTCATTAGCTAGACCCAAGGATCAGACTTGGAAAAGAACACATTAACGAGATAAACTACCATCGGCTTCAAGCCTCGATTAAAGATTAAAAATGGGAGAGGAGAATGAAGTCTTTTAAAGCAACATAATCAGAGGCAATGAGAGAAGAAATATTTTAATACAAGGAGTGGTTAGGATTTGGAAGGGAGATGGATTCACCAGTCAGATTCAAACAGAGAAAATTAAAGATGCTGGAAATCAGAAACAAAAACAGAAATTGCTGGAAAAACTCAGCAGATCTGTGGAGAGAAAGCAGAGTGACCAGAACCATTAACTCTGTTTCACTCTTCACAGATACTGTCAGACTTGCTGAGTTTCCAGATTCAGAAGGAAGTTTGATAAATTGAAGGAGAAAAATTGAGGGGATTCAGGGAATGAATGAGGAGACGGCACTAACTGATTGCTCTTCAACAGAGCATTGGCAGACTTGATGGACCAAGTGGTGTACTGCAATATTCCAATGGTTCTAAAAATCAACAGGGTGGTTAGGAATAAAGCGCTCCTGATGAATAATAGTTTGACAATGGCAAGAATGAGAGCACCTTTTGGTTAAGGTAGAATATTAGGCTTCAAACTGTTCCTTTCCCAGTCACATCCTCTTTTGCAGCAGAGAGCGGCGGAAGTGAAGTCGGAGCGCAAAGCCGGTCGGGAAAGTAAGTGATTGTTATTTGAGTGGAGAAGGAACCCGAGACACTACACATGTAGTGTCTCCCACCCTCCCTCCTCCTCTAACCAAAAAAAAACAAGGACTCAGTCGGCTGAACAGGTAAGCTACTTAGTGTTCTTGTTTTGGAGACTAAGTGTAGAGTTATGGCAGCGCAGGCAGTGGAATGTTCCTCCTGCAGGATGTTTGAGGGAGGGGTGACCACCGATGCTCCTGCTGACTTCATCTGCAGGAAGTGCAGCCAGCTCCAGCTTCTCACAGACCACGTTAGGGAACTGGAGCTGGAGTTG
>NC_057743.1:37232821-37340159 GCF_004010195.1 Chiloscyllium plagiosum | reverse complement strand
TGGATTGGTACTTGGGACTACGATGTTGTGGCCATCACAGAAACGTGGATAGAAGAGGGACAGGAATGGTTGTTGGAGGTTCCTGGTTACAGATGTTTCAGTAAGATTAGGGAGGGTGGGAAAAAAGGAGGAGGGGGTGGCGTTGCTAATTAGAAATGGTATACTGACTGTAGAAAGGCCGTTTGAGGGGGATCTGCCTTTGGAGGTAGTATGGGCTGAAGTCAGGAATAGGAAAGGAGCAGTCACCTTGTTGGGTGTTTACTATAGGCCCCCCAATAGCAGCAGAGATGTGGAGAAACAGATTGGGAAACAGATTTTGGAAAGGTGCAGAAGCCACAACGTAGTAGTCATGGGCAATTTCAACTTCCCAAATATTGATTGGAAGCTCTTTCGATCAAGTAGATTGGACGGGGCGGTGTTTGTGCAGGGTGTCCAGGAAGCTTTTCTAACTCAGTATGTAGATTGTCCGACCAGAGGGGAGGCCATATTGGATTTGGTACTCGGTAACGAACCAGGACAAGTGATGGGCTTGTTAGTGGGTGAGCATTTTGGTGATGCTGACCACAATTCTGTGACTTTCACCTTGGTTACGGAGAGAGATAGGTGCGTGCAACAGGGCAGGTTTTACAATTCGGGAAGGGTAAATACGATGCTGCAAGACAGGATCTGAGGAGCATAAGTTGGGAGCATAGGCTGTCAGGGAAGGATGTCATTGAAATGTGGAACTTTTTCAAGGAACAGATACGACGTGTCCTTGATATGTATGTATCTGTCAGGCAGGGAAGAGATGGCTGTGTGAGGGAACCTTGGTTGACGAGGGAGGTTGAATGTCTTGTAAAGAGGAAGAAGGAGGCTTACATAGGTTGAGGAAACAAGGTTCAGACAGAACATTGGAGGGATTCAGGATAGCCAGGAGGGAGCTGAAGAAAGGGATTAGGAGAGCTAAGACAGGGCATGAAAAATCTTTGGCGGGTAGGATCAAGGATAACCCCAAGGCCTTTTATGCGTATGTGAGAAACATGAGAATGACTGTGGACTTGTTGGGCTGAAGGGTCTGTTTCCACACTGTAGTTAATCTAACCTGAAAGCACAGAGAAAAGTGTGTTCATTGTTGATAATGTTTTGTTGAACAATGTATTCACACAGTAATCAAGCTGTGAAATATAATATAGTAAGCAGCAGTTCTGTGCTGTAACTCTAGTCATGGAGTTACACAGAACAAAACCTTTCAGTTCAATTCCTCTACGCTGACCAGACATCCTAATCTGTCCTAGTCCCATTTGCCAGCATTTAACCCATATCCCTCTAAACACATCCAGACACCTTTTACAGGCCTGTTAGTCTTACTTCTGTGGTAGGCAAGGTAATGGAAAGGGTACTGAGGGATAGGATTTATGAGTATCTGGAAAGACACTGCTTGAATAGGGACAGCCAGCATGGATTTGTGAGGGGTAGGTCTTGCCTTACAAGTCTTATTGAATTCTTCGAGGAGGTGACCAAGCATGTGGATGAGGGAAGAGCAGTGGATGTCGTGTACATGGATTTTAGTAAGGCATTTGATAAGGTTCCCCATGGTAGGCTTATGCGGAAAGTCAGGAGGCATGGATAGAGGGAAATTTGGCCAATTGGATAGAAAACTGGCTAACCGGTCGAAGGCAGAGAGTGGTGGTAGATGGTAAATATTCAGCCTGGAGCCCAGTTACAAGTGGAGTTCCGCAGGGATCAGTTCTGGGTCCTCTGCTGTTTGTAATTTTTATTAATGACTTAGATGAGGGAGTCGAAGGGTGGGTCAGTACATTTGCAGATGATACGAAGATAGGTGTAGTTGTGGACAGTGAGGAGGGCTGTTGTCGGCTGGAGAGGGACTTAGATATGATGCAGAGCTGGGCTGAGGAGTGGCAGATGGAGTTCAACGCTGTCAAGTGTGAGGTTGTCCATTTTGGAAGAACAAATAAGAATGCGGAATTTAGGGTTAACGGTAGGGTTCTTAGTAAGGTGGAGTAGCAGAGGGATCTTGGGGTCTATGTTCATAGCTCTTTGAAAGTTGCCACTCAGGTGGATAGCGCTTGTAAGTAGGCCTATGGTGTATTAGCGTTCATTAGCAGAGGGATTGTATTCAAGAGTCGTGAGGTGATGTTGCAGCTGTACAGGACCTTGGTAAGGCCACATTTGGAGTATTGTGTGCAGTTCTGGTCGCCTCACTTTAGGAAAGATGTGGAAGCTGTGGAGAGGGTGCAGTGGGGATTTACCAGGATGTTGCCTGGAATGGAGAATAGGTCGTACGAGGATAGATTGAGTGTGCTAGGCATTTTCTCATTGGAACGGCGAAGGATGAGGGGTGACTTGATAGAGGTTTATAAGATGATCGGGGAATAGATAGAGTAGACAGTCAGAGACTTTTTCCCCAGGTACAGCAGAGTGTTACAAGGGGACATAAATTTAAGGTGAAGGGTGGAAGGTATAGGGGGGATGTCAGGGGTAGGTTCTTTACCCAGAGAGTGGTGGGGGCATTGAATGCGCTGCCTGTGAGAGTGGCAGAGTCAGAATCATTGGTGACCTTTAAGCGGCAATTGGATAGGTACATGGATAGGTGCTTAAGCTAGGACAAATGTTCGGCACAACATCGTGGGCTGAAGGGCCTGTTCTGTGCTGTATTGTTCTACGTTCTATCTATGTTCTATCCTACCACAGGATGTAGGACACCAGAGTAGGCCATTGAACCCATCAAGTTTGCTGCACCATTGTAGATCATTGACTGGCATTTAACTCCATTTTCCTGCACTATTGCCATATCCTGAATGTCACTGGCATCTAAAAATCTATTGATCTCCGTCTTGAACATCCTCAGTGACTGAGCCTCCACAGCTCTCAGAGGTCAGAAATTTCAAAGATTGGCCAGCTTCTGAGCAAGGGAATGTCCTCTCCATCTCTGTCCTAAATAGACTGCCCCTAATTCTAAGTGGGTCTTGTGATTCTAGACCAACCTCTCACCTTCAACGCAGGGGGGACCATCCCATTGAACTCCATAACAATTTTGTAGGTTTCAATGAGATTATCTCCTGTAGGGCAGCTCAACGGTTAGCACTGCTGCCTCACAGCACCAGGGACCTGGGTTCAATTCTGTGCTCAGGCGACTGTGTTGAGCTTGTACATTCTTCCCCATGATAGGTCAGTTGTTTCCACAGTCCAACAATGTGTAGGGTAGGTAGATTGGCCATGCTCAGTTACCCCATGGATGTGTGGATTAAGTGGGTTAGCCATAGGAAGGGTAGGTTAACAGGGATGGGCTGCATCTGGGTGGGAAGCTCTTCAGACAATCGGTGTTAATTTGATGGGCAGAACGGCCTGCTTCCACACTGTATTGATTCTTTGAAACTTGAGACAATATTGGGCCCAGACTCCTCACGTCTCCTCAGTCACACTCACTCAGGGACCCACCATTCGCCAAATCTCATTATAGAAAAATACTACCGTGTGATTTCACAGAATGCAAAAAAGCTATTTAGTCTGTTCAAACAAAAAGCAAGTGTGGGTGGAGGGTGAAATGGGGACAAGAATGGTGTGGGGGCAGACGGGTTGATGTCAAACCTTTGCTCTCTAATGTTATTGGGGAAAATGCAAACTTTGGATCTTGTTAACTCTCATTTCCTCACTACAGGCAGTTAAACCACAGAGTAGAAAATATCAAAGTGCAACATTTGGAAATTTATTACCGACTGTGTCAGTGGAAAACAGCAGCACTGTCTCAGCCCACACTACACACAGTGAGAGCTGTGCCATCTGATACTGAACCCATGGAGTTACGTCAAAGCAAATCACTCCTTGCATCACACCCGAGAAACACATTCAAACAGAGAGAAATGTCAGCCAAATGTCATGGGATTACAGCCACAAAATGCCTCCCCTAGTACATGAGAGAGATTACGCTCACAGTGCCTTCAAAAGCAAACTGATAAAGCTCTCCCGCAAACCATCAGGCGTAAACTTTCAAGAATTCTAAATATTCCAAACAGTCTGATAAACAATCCCAGCATTGTTAGAACTGGGTGCTCAGTTCCACCAAAAGAATTCTCTGAAAGGCAAATTAAAATCAGCTTGACAGCTGTGCTCGCTCTTTATCCACATGACGGGCATTTCATTAAAGTTATACCCTCTGTCTTTGAGCGGTACTTCATGAACTAAAGCATCTTGAATTGACACTTAGTATTGACCCTATTCCAGCCTCCTCAATAAGACCTGTGTGATGCTAACACAGACTTATATTTATGTAGCGCTTCTAACATCATTAAATATCCCAAGGCCTTTCACAGAGAAATTATAAAACTAAAACTGAAACTGGGTCAGATGTCTAAAAGCTCCGTTAAAAAGGGAGGCCTTAAGGAGCTTCTTAAAGGAGCAAAATAAGGCAGAGAGGCAGGCGTGGAGGGAATGTGACTGAGGTCACGGTCACTAAAGGTGGAGTAATTAAAATCTGAGATGGACTAGAGACCAGTGTTAGAGTGTACATATCCCAGAGGGTTGCAAAGGCTGGAGGAGGTTACAGAGGTAGGGAAAGGCACAGGGGCTATAGGAGGTGACAGAGATAGGGAGGGATGTAGAGGGCAGAGGACGTTACAGAGAAAGGAAGGGGTATAGAGGGCAGAGGGGGTTACAGAGATAGGGAGGAGTATAGAGGGCAGAGGAGGTTACAGAAATAGGGAGGAGTGTAGAGGGCATAGGAGGTTACAGAGATAGGGAGGGGCTTAGAAATTGGAGGATATTACAGATGTAGGGAGGATAATGGGCTGGAGGAGGTTACAGGGATAGGGAGGGATGTAGAGGGTGGTGGAGGTTACAGAGCTGGAGAGGTGAATTGGAGCTGGAGGAGGTTACAGAGATAGGGAGGGGTGTTGAGGCTGGAGGAAGTTGCAGAGATAGATAGGGGTGAGGAAATGGAAAAGCTGGAAGAAGGCTGGGAATTCTAACATCCTGTGTTGCCAAGTGGGAGCCAGTAAAGCACAGGGCTGATGGGTGAATGGACTTGCTGAGAGTTAAGATATAGATAGCAAAGTTTCAGACAACCACGAGTTTACCAAAGGGGGATAAAAAGATTTTTAAAAACTAGTGGATGTACAAAGTAGGTCATGCAATGTCAAAAGCTGGTTGATGTCTCAGGCAGCAGCTCGATTGGAGGAAGCTCTTGTTGATTGCAATCAATGGTTTGTCTCTTTCAGACAGTAACTGACTCTGGGGTGTATATATGCCTTCTTCAGTTCAGCCTGAAGATTCCTACAGGTCCTAAATTACACTGGGGATTTCCCTCCGCCTCTTACCCAGGGTTCTTTGACTTTAACCAGTTGAGCAGAGCATCCTTGTTGAAAGCTGCAGTAGCTGCCATGTTGCTTTTGGTGAGCTGGATATTTGCGATTGTTTCTGCGTGTGAAACCACCTCGATCACTCCAGTCTTGTCTCCAGTGGAAAGACAGGCATAAGGAATCATCCTTAAAGGAAAACATTGCACAAACTGTCTGAACATCCACTGCAATAACGAGATAATATTCCACTTGCAAAGCTTCGATGACATCAACAGATACATTCCTATTGCAACAATCTGTCTTGATGTAATGCTTTCAATGCATAACAATATGAAATACAATTTAATATTAAGGTCCATAAGGCAATTACAGGCCAAACGGCCAAAATTCTGAGTGTCTTCAAAAAGCACAGAGATTCAGGGAGGGAGGGGCCTCAGCAGCTAAAATCCTAAATTTGAATGGTAGGTAAATCAACTTCTGGGACATGTAGGAGGTCAGAATTAGAGGAATGTGAGCGTTGTAGGCTTGGACATGGTTACAGTGTCAGCAAGGATAAGAATTTTCAAATTGAGCAACATCCAAAGCAAGAGCCAATGTCAATCAGAGAGCACAGAGCTGACCAGTAAATGGGATTGGGTGCGAGTTATAATACAGAGGGCACAGATAGGATTGGTGGTGTTTTGGAAGTCTGGGGTCTAGACTGCAGAGTGTTGGAATACTCAAGTCTAGAGGTAACAGAGAATGAATGAGTGTTTCAACAGGTAAGGCAAGGATGGTGTTTGTCTGTTCATGGAACTGGAGAGGAGGGTGTGGTGAAGCTGGCCTTGTAGTAAAGGTGTAAGTATGTGGAGAGAAGCTTATCTTATCTTAAGGTCAAATACAACAGTTTCTAACAATTTTGTACTATATTATTCTAACAATTGCTGCCCTTGAACCAGTCAGTTTTGCATGTTGACATCTCTCAGCTTCAGAATTTAAAGGTTAGTTTGAGAATTTTATGGTAAGTAATGTTATGCTTCAGATTTTCCAGTAACAGGGTGTTTTGAAGTGTTTTAAACGTACTACAAATAACACCTTTGAGGCTCTTTGAACAAGGACTGTTTCACAATGATGTATATTCTCAGATGCTTTTCTACTCCCACACATTACTTCACGTTGGAGAAAGTTCTGCCTCATTAGCCAGTGATCCTGCAATGAGTTCTCTTGTAAATTGAAGATTTGTATAATTATTTTATGTACTCTCTCACCACGGTCTCCAAATTTTCACCAGATCAAGATATTTAATGCATGCAAGATGCATGTTCCATCAATGAACACGTACGAATGTTTTAGCATGCATTAGCAGTTTCAATTTATAAAAACCAAGACTTATTAAAAATCCACTAATTTAAAAGTGGTATTTTGTATAATTATTATCGTGATGCAATTAGATTCTGGCCCCATTAGTTTAAATAGTGCTGCTGTTAGACTATTTTCTTATAACATGGGATTGCATGGGAATGGTACTATCGCATTGTATCAGAACAGACTGAATCACGTGCAATTTGTATAGATTATCAACATTGGGTAGAAATGTTGCTTACCTGTAATCCAGGCCCTGCTTTTTCCACAAAACATCCATTAGCTGAATCATCTGAATCGTCAGCATGTCCTGCCGTAGATCTACAGTTCAAAAATAGAATTTGGATAAATTATTTTCTTTCACAAAAACAAGGAACACCAGGAATTTCCAACACGCTTTGGCAGTGGCTGATGGATGAAAAGGAACAAATCGCCCAGTTTCTCTGCTGACCCGTCCTTCCCCTTGAAATTGACATTCTCTGCAAATGGAAAACCCAGTTAAACCGATAAATGAGATGATGGGGAGGTGCTGGTGTTGGACTGGGGTGGATGGAGTCAGAAGTCACATAACACTAGGTTATAGACCAGTTTAGCTCAGTTGGCTGGGCAGTTGGATTGCAAAGCAGCGTGATGCTGACTAGTATGGGTTCAATCCCCACACTGGCTGGGGTTACCATGAAGGACTCTCCTTCTCAACCTGTCCCCTCACCAGAGGCATGGTGGGCCCCAGCTTAAACCACCACCAGCTGTCACCCTCTCTAATGAGAGAGTAAGACCATGGTGATTTGACCTAATGACTTGATTTCCTAGATTGACACACACACACCTTCTCCAGTGCTCCTGACAGAGAGAGCTGGTTACAGGCAGTTGCAACTTTATCCTTTAGCCTTAGGGGAGATTGCCAGGATTGTGGAATAGGCCCGCCATTAATAAAAGAATAGGGTTATGATTATAACCAACATAATGAATGCCACAACAAAGAGGCACGAATATTAACTGAAGTAAAATTACAGACCGCAAAGAATTCCATACCATCTCCATTCTTGAATAAGATACCCATGGGATTCCCATCATAT
Organism: Chiloscyllium plagiosum; assembly: GCF_004010195.1. NCBI lineage: Eukaryota > Metazoa > Chordata > Chondrichthyes > Orectolobiformes > Hemiscylliidae > Chiloscyllium > Chiloscyllium plagiosum. The sequence continues at coordinate 37,332,448 of NC_057743.1, read as the reverse complement.
CTCTGATTTTTGTGAACAATCCACAGGGGTTTCATTTTGGAATCCATGAATTTGCACTTCTCCACCCTGAAACAGCCAAGAGGAGAAAGATTTGCGTCAGTGACACGAGAAACGTGCCCGGTAAACTTTGCAAGACTGCTTCAAAAATAAATCACAAAATTTACTGTCAGGTCTTCAGATCTCTTCCCAAATGTACCTTGAATTGGTTACTAACACCATCACTGTCCAGAATTCTTTTAACTCTGCTTCCAGGACTAAAAGCCTTCCTGGCAAGGCCTTGTGGTAATATCACTGGGCTATTAGTCCAGAAAACCCAAGTAACATTCTGGGTCCTGTGTTCGAATCCTGCCTCGACAGATGGTGGAATTTGAACTTGTTTAAAAATCCAGAGTCTAACCGTCAAGGGAGAAACCTGCCTGACTTTTACTGGTGCTTTAAAAGGAAGGAAACTGCTGGCCTTACCCAGTCACGTGACCCATGCCAATTAAGGACAGACAATAAATGCTGGCTGAGCCAGGGATGCCCACATCCAGTGAAACAAATCTCAGAAAAAGGAAGTTTTGTTTTAGCTAAGGGGTCAAGGTTCATAGTATTACAGGAATCCAGCACAGTACAACATTGCCATTCCCCGTGCTGACCTCGATATCAGGTGTAGGTGAGCTGATCGCCCATGTAGTGTGGTGCCCCATGTTCTCCCCTCGGCACCATTTACTAGCACTTTGGATGAGCCTTGTCCAGTAAATACTTGGTGAATTTTGACATCTCAAACGTGATATTTATTGAGTGTTCCCAGCCCATCTTGTGATCAATGTATTCGATATGGATCAATAATCCACCACCAATTATTCCCAGTCTCAAAGGCTCAATATAGAATCCCTACAGTGTGGACATATGCCACTCCACCCATCGAGTCCACACCACCCCCTGAAGAGCATCCCATCCAGATCCACACCCCCCTAACCTATCCCTGCATTCCCCATAGCTAACCCACCTAGCCTGCACATCTCCGACCCCTGTAAGTGTCCTGTCACATAAACAGATGCATAGCGCTTTAGTTTTGGGTTTAGTTGTCTTCTGGGAACTGGACTTGACAAATTATCATTGAGGGCCTTCATTTTATCACAGCCAATCCACCCAAACCTGCACATCTTTGGACTGTGGGAGGAAACCCGTGCAGACACGGGGAGAATGTGCAAACTCCACACAGACAGTTGTTCGAGGGTGGAATCGAACTCGGGTCCCTGGTGCTTTGAGGCAGCAGTGCTAACCACTGAGCCACTGTGTGGCCCCACCAGTGGTGCCTTTAGTGCCAAGATTTCATAAATAGCTGGCACAGTCAGTTCAGCTATAACGTGGTAGTTGTGTTCTCGTGCAATCCCACATTATAAGAATATTGCATACAGCAGCACCATTTAAAATAATGGGGCCGGAACTGTGTTATAACTGATGCGCACTTTAAAATTTTGTGCTTTAGAAACGGTGTCCCAAATTTGTCAACCGCATTGTAGTGAATTCACATTGAAAAAGCACGCGTTTTTGCAGAACGACCTGTACATAAAGTTTCAACGATACCCCATCCCATGAACAAATTGAAATACGCCTTCCCGAGAATGCTACACTGTCCATTATAAACTCTGATACTTCCACGATAGCCCACGCTGTTTAAATTCAACCCGAATCCAGGACAGACAGCTGTCTCCTGTCTAACTATCCAATGATGCCCACGTACCAGAGCTCTGTGAGGAGGATACTGGGGTTAAGGGGGGAGTAGAGGTTGGAAAGAGCTTCCTTGTAAGTGTCCTGTCTCATAAACAGATGCATGGCTTCTTTAGTTTTGGGTTTAGTTGTCTTCTGGGAACTGGACTTGACAAAATCATTGAGGGCCTTCATTTTCTTCAGTGCTTCACACTGCAGGAGCAAAGAGCAACAGGTTGGTTTAGGGAGGAGCTGGAATACCGTATCATTACAGCGGCTCAGCAAGTCAGAATCGCAGACAAACGGTAAATGCTCCCGCCCCCCACGACCTGACAAGAACAGCAAGAGCCGTTCACACAGCGGCTGGCTCTCCTACGATGAACGGCACTGGCTGCCACTCACCTGCTTCAGCAAAGACTTCATGTGGTAGTTTGTCCCTCGACAATATGCCTCCAAAATTAATCCAAACCGCAGTGAGACTGCTGGGAAATGCATTTCTGACCTGAAACACAGCGAAAAGAGGATTCACCATCAGAATGATTGATACGGTTTAATGGAGGATTCCTCATCACTGTCATTGGTATGGCTTTAGGACATAATGCTGGGCTCTTTACCTGAGATGCCAGAATAGGAAGTGTCCTATCTTTTTGTTGCTCAAAGCTCTGTCCAGCAGGAACTTGGTTAGTTCAGAATCTAAGTAGGGCTCATATTTCAGCACTTGCACCAGCTGCAGTAGATACTGCAACAGCTCTTCTTCACTGTGGGAACAACAGCAAATACATCAAACCAAGTCTCAAACCATCAGAGACCATCACAGGAACATTTACCCAACAGTGACGTGAAAATCTGATTCTCAAACAGAAACATTATTCGAAAATTACCTTGGAGTTTACAGAAAGCAAACTCTGTAAGCACAAAGGGTTTAGTTGCCATCACTGTCTTACCCAAGTGCTACGTACCTCAACTTTTTTAAGCAGTTTATTGCCAGTAGGCGGACGTAGCGACTGGGGAAGCTATAGTCCAGAAGTTCCAGGGCGTTCAGTGCAGGCAGTTCTTTCCATGACTGCAGGAGATAGATCATCTACAAACAGAAAACCAGATGCAGCTGTAATCCCATTCCATTGCACTGTGACAAAGCGCTGTGCAATTGCTCCAACAAATGGCAGCAAGTCCAAAAGCAATCCTTCACACCAGCCAGTAGAGTGAGGACTGTACTGCACACTGAACAGTGACAATCACCTTCTGCATTTCTAACAGCTATTAATAATGGGAAAATGAGAGAATATATTTGGTACAACATTTCCTGATACACAATCGAGTGTGAACAAATTTCAGCCCTCAAATGGTCAGGGCTTTCCATTGTATTAGAGTCCTTCATCAAAACATCAGGCAGCTGACAAAGGATTAATTGTTTCTGACTTGAGCCTTGCTGAGAGAGTGAGAGAAAAAGAGAGCCACAGAGACAGAGACAGAGACAGAGACAGAGACAGAGACAGAGACAGAGACAGAGACAGAGACAGAGAAATGCAGCACTGGGCAAATATCCAACCAAGTGAAAGCTCATCCCATCCCAATCTAAAATCCAGGTGTAGCTAATTGCCACTGATGGTGCGTTGGACACAGTTCCATTGGCTGACCTCCATCAACAGTCACCAGAGATTTTAGGGTTGAGTGTGCCTCAACACAGCTGAGCTAATGTCTAACAGTTCAGCAGCCAGAGCTTTTTCACTTTTATAAACAGAGACAGAACATGACACAGAAAGAGAGTAATGTGGGAAGAGAGGAGTAGATAGATATACACAAAGGCACAGATACCGAGAGTAAGAATATTTTTAAATGCATTCGTGAGATGTGAGTGTCATCAGCTGGGCCAGTATTTATTGCCCGTCCCTAATTGCCCAGAGGGCAGTTAAAAATCAACCATATTGTCTGGACTCACATATAGACCAAACTGGAAAGGATGGTAAGATCTTAGAAATTAAGATCTGAAAGTTTCCTTCAAAACAGTAGTGAAGCAGATGGATTTTTATGACAATCGACGTTGGCTACATTGTCATGATTAGGTTGCCTTTTTACCCCAGACTTACATTCAATTCAAATCCTCCCATCTTTCACAGTGGGATTCGTACCCATGATCCAGAGTGTTACTGATCGACATACCTTTAATCCTAGTTATTGAGGAGAGGTAATAACTGTAATGTACTGTAACTGAACCTCAGGCACAACTTCAATCTGTTCCTTACACGCACCTTCCCCGCCACCTGAGGTTTTACTGGGAAAGTTTACCCTGTAGTTCTACAAAAATGGTCAGGCCCTTTGAGAAGTGAGTTTTAACAATCAGAAGGTGACATGAAGGAATATTAATTTGCCTTTTATTTCACTCTGTAACCTTCAAAAGGGTCACAGGAAGCTCCAGACTTGAGCAGAACATTTCTTTCTTACCAAATAGTGAGGTACACACAGTGGTCTCCTCATGATGGGCACCTATTGCTTTCAGCAGTTCAAGTCCCACCTGCCCCAGAGGTGTGTCAAACCATTTCTGAACAGGCTGACTAGAAAATTCTAAAATCTATTTGAACAATTGCCTGTCATTGACTGGGTTATTACCGGCTGCTGACTGTTTCAGGCTGTCTGAATCAGAGTCAGATCGATAGCTGGGTCTGTCTAGGAGCTTACAGCCAGACAATTCTTTTCATTATTGATATCACTAATAGGGTTTGCACACCTCCCAGAGTTCCTCAGCTGCCCAGAAATCTTAGAAACCAAGATTCAGCATTAAATTAAGATGCATTAAAATAGTGCAGCTCTCCGATCAATTTCACTCAAAGTAAATTCGGGCAGAACCATAACAAAATGTAAATTGCAAATATGTAAAATCCACTGGATCTTATTAACTTCTGGATCTTAATTTTATGAATATATGTTATACTGAATTTTAACAGTAGTAAAAGAATCATAGAGTCATAGAGATGTACAGCACGGAAACAGGCCCTTCAACCCAACTTGTACATGCCGACCAGCAATCACAACCTAATCTAGTTCTATCTGCCCCTATCCCTCTAAATCCTTCCTATTCATATACCCATCCAGGTGCCTTTTAAATGTTGTAATTGTACCAGCTTCCACCACTTCCTCTGGCAGCTCATTCCATACACGCACCACCCTCTGTGTGAAAAAGTTGCCCCTTAGGTCTCTTTTATATCTTTTCCCTCGCACCCTAAACGTATGTACTCTAGTTCTGGACTCCCCCAACTCAGGGAAAAGACCTTGAGTATTTACCCTATCTATGCCCCCCATGATTTTATAAACCTCTATAAGGTCACCCTTCAGCCTCCGATGCTGCAGGGAAAACAGTCCCAGCCCATTCACCCTCTCCCTATAGCTCAAACCCTCCAACCCTGGCAACATTCCTTGTAAATCTTTTCTGAACCCTTTCACAACATCCTTCCTATAGCTGGGAGACCAGAATTGCACACAATATTCCACAAGTGACTTGTCCTGTGCAGCCACAACATGACCTCCCAACTCCTATACTCAATGCAATGACCTGTAAAGGAAAGCAGACTAAACACCTTCTTCATTATCCTATCTATCTGAGATTCCACTTTCAAGGAACTATGAACCTACTCTCCAAGAGCAATTATAATGTGAATGTAGTAACCTGGTACTTTTATTCCGAGCTGATTCCGAGCTAATCTTTCCCACTTACCTGGTCCAGGGGTCAGTCACTAACAGTGGCTGTGCATTACAGAGGTATTAAGTGTCATGTGTAGCCCAGTGGGTCAGCCCTCATCTGCAGGTCAGAATGTTGTGGGTTCAGGTTCCACTTCAGGATCTGAGCTCAATCAGCTCAAGGGCCTGCGCCGGTGGGATGTTGCAATGCTGGGCTCTGGGCTGAGATATCAATCCGAAATCCCACCTGCTCTCTCGGGAGGACACGAAAGATCACTGCACATTGCTTTACAGAGGAGAGACCCTCAGTCATCAACACAAAAAGCAGGTTACCGAGTCATCATCACGCTGCTGTTTGTGAAACTTGCTGTGCTCCAATTGGCTGCACCACAGCACGACAGGCACTATCCTTTATAAGGTATTCATTGGCTGTAAAATACTTTGGGATCTCCAAGGCAACACTCCCCAAATCTTTTCCTGGCATGAACCCCCTCACGGTTCCACGTTTAGGGGTAGGGGGTATGTGTGTGACTGTGTGTGAGTGAGAGTGAGAGAGAAAGAAAGTGCATGTGAGAGAGAGAGAGAGAGAGAGCACGTGCGTGTGTGTGAGAGAGATAGACAGCGCGTGTGAGAGAGAGTGCGAGAGTGCATGTGAGACAGCGCGTGTTAGAGACAGCGTGAGAGAGCACGTGAGAGAACCTGTGAGAGTGTGTGAGTGAGTGTGTGAGTGTGAGTGTGTGTGTGTGTGTGTGTGAGAGAGTGCGAGAGAGTGTGTGAGAGAGTGCGAGAGAGTGTGTGAGAGTGTGTGATAGTGTGTGAGAGACTCTGTGTGTGAGAGAGAGTGTGAAAGTGCGAAAGTGAGAGTGCGAGAGAGTGAGAGAGTGCGTGAAGAGTGAACATTGCTACCTTAAGCATGTGACCTGACGGAGGCTTCCATCCTCACCGTGGGAAGCCCCACTTTGAAGGTCGTGAAAGCCAATTTCTAAATGCAAATCTGAGAGTTCTTGTGGTGCAATGGTAGTATCCCTACCTCTGTGCCAGGAGGCCTGGGTTTAGGTCCACCTACTCCAGAGATGTGTCATAATATGTCTGAACAGGTTGGTTAAAAAGAAAATCTATAATTGCAAATATTTCCTCCAATTTGATCGAAGACAAAGAGCAGCATGCTCGAAGGGAGTGTTTGTTGTTATTATACCATGCTCATTCATTCCAGTTTCTTTCTGTCGTTTAAAAGAAATCCAGTTGTTTCAATCAAGGTTTGCAAGTCATGAGCCAACTTGTAAATAGTAATTAAATATGCGCTCGGTTGTAGTGACTCATACTTTTCTTGCTTTCTCATGGAATGAGAGTGCTCTGCCCCCTCTCCTGGTCTGCTGACAGAGTACAGACCATGTGGTGCTGTCTGAAAAACACAGGATCCGGGTTCAAAATGTGGTCACTACTGCAGCAGATGTGGTGCCAAAATCTATCTCAGCTCTTCTGAGTCAAGCCAAACTAAACAAGACAAAAACAGAACACTTCAGCTTTCTGCTCCTTGCTGGTATCCACTGACAACGACAGGGGAAGTCAAGTCAGAGATTTAGGCTCAAGGTAAATGACTTAAAAATACGGGGGGGGGGGGTCTCCTGTCACAAAATCCTACTCATCCAATTTTTGCTTCACTTATTCATGGGATGTGGGTTTCACTGACGGGACCAACATTTACTGCCCCTTGAATAAGCAGCTTCAGTGGCCTTGATCGAGACCATCTCGGAGGGCAATTAAGAGTCAACCACATTGCTGAGGGGCTGGAGTCACATGTAGTCTAAGCCAGATAAGGATGATTAAGTTCCTTCCCTCAAGGACACGAGTGACAATCAACAGTCACTTTCTGGCTAGTTTTAATGCCAGGCTTTGTTTCATTGACTTCATGATGGGGTTTGAACTCCTGTGCCCAGGATATTAGTCTGGAACTCTGGACTCCTAGTTCAGTGACTACTCCACTACCTAAAACTGTCCTCCAGTCATCGCTCCACATTTCAGAATATGGGGAGAGGAATACAGCATTGAGATAGAGGGTCAACCATGATCATACCGAATGGCAGAGTTGGCTCGAAGGGCTGAATGGCCTTAGTTTGCTCCCAGGTTCTATGATTCAAGTTCATCTCCATGTACTTTTTAAAAGCTGTGAGGATTCCTGACTATAACCCACTTTCAGATATTGTGTTGTAGATCCCCAGCATCCTCTGGATGAAAACTGTCCTCTGCATTTCTGAACATAAATCTGTGCCTTTCTTATGAACACTGTAAAGGCAGCAAACTAGACTTTCCTATCCGCCCTCTCGAGATCATTCAGATCATTTAAATAGGTCTCCCCACCAATGTTCCTTATGAGGAGAGATCGGCACAGCATGATGGCTCAGCGGTTAGCACTGCTGCCTCACAGCACCTGGGACCCAGGTTCGATTCCACCCTCGGGCGACTGTCTGTGTGGAATTTGCACATTCTTCCCATGTCTGCGTGGGTTTCCTCTGGGTGCTCTGGTTTCCTCCCACAGCCCAAAGATGTGCAGGTTAGGGTGGATTGGCCATGCTAAATTGCCCATAGTGTTCAGGGATGTGTAGGTTAGGTGCATTAGCCAGGGGTAAATGTCGGGTAGGGGAATGGGTCTGGGTGGGTTACTCTTCCGAGGATCGGTGTGGATTTGTTGGGCTGAGGGGCCTGTTTCCACACTATAGGGATTCTGTGATTCTATGAGATTACATAGACTGGGATTATACTCGTTGGAATTCGGAAGAATGAGGAGGGGATCTTATGGAAACAGTATGAAAGGAATGGATAAGATAGAAGCAGGTAGGTTGTTTCCATTGGCGGGTGAAACTAAAACATAGCTTCAAAATTAGGGGGGAGCAGATTTCGGATGGAGTTGAGGAGAAACTTCTTCACCCAAAAGGTTGTGAATCTCTGGAATTCCCTGCCCAGTGACGCAGTCCTGAAGAAGGGTTACACCCGAAATGCCGACTTCTCCACCTCCTGATGCTGCCTGGCTTGCTGTGTTCTTCCAGCCTCCTGCCTGTCTACACAGTGAAGCAGTTGAGGCCACCTCGTTGACTATTTTTAAGGCACAGGTAGACTTTTGAACAGTAAAGGAATTGAGGATGATGATGATCTTTACAGAATTACTGGAGTAGTCACATGTAGTCTAAGCCAGATAAGGATGATTAAGTTCCTTCCCTCAAGGACACGAGTGACAATCAACAGTCACTTTCTGGCTAGTTTTAATGCCAGGCTTTGTTTCATTGACTTTATGATGGGGTTTGAACCCCTGTGCCCAGGATATTAGTCTGGAACTCTGGACTCCTAGTTCAGTGACTACTCCACTACCTAAAACTATCCTCCAGTCATCTCTCCACATTTCAGAATATGGGGAGAGGAATACAGCATTGAGATAGAGGATCAGCCATGATCTTATTGAATGTTCTAATGTTCCCTCTGAGCCACATGGTTACACAGTGGCATGGCCACCCAGAGGTTCTGTCAATGCCATTGGCATGTCAACAGATCACCTTGTGGTTTCAGGAGTCATTGCTGTGCACAGGTCTCTGAGGTCCAGCTAATGGGAAAATAAATTCGCAGAAACTATCCTTCCATGGCTTTAGAAACAACCCCAATCTTTCCTTCAATCTAACATCCCCCCAGTCCTCATTTTCCCCATGGTGCAGTGACCATAACCTCTTCAGTGACTCCAGCTTTGGCCCAGAGATTGTTTGATCACATTCCAACCTCCCCCAGCTCAGAACCTCTCCCCCTGCACCTCTCACTCAGGGCTGAGAATGCTACCTTCAAGCCAAAGGTCAGGGCCTCTGGTCTGGGCACATTAGCTATCAGCCAACTGTTCAATTTATCCAACAAAATGCCAGCTAATGCACCACTAGGCAATAACTGTAAAGGGGAAAACTTCTGAAATCACAAAGTAATCAATCCAGTAATTCTGTAAAGCACATTCTGGGAAAATAGCCGAGTGCATAATCCACCTCATTAAGCAAGTAAGCATTGCTAATAACTCATGAGCAGGAGAACGTTAAGGCTGGGAATGGTTAGAAATAAAAATATCAGCAAATAACTGAGTCCTTTTCTGGAAACTGATTTGTACCTCAGCCAGGATGTGCCCCAGCGTTTTACAGTTTTTCCAGTTTATTCAGGATCACATTTTACTCGAATGTTGACAGCCTGGGGCTCTGTGGAGGCCCTTACTCTGCAGATATCTCCAACCACCTGTATTCACAATGAACAGCCTTTGCCACCTGACACCATTTCAATTCCATTCACCATCAGAGGCTTGTAGAGGTAGGGATAGGCTGGATTATGAAGGAACACAAAGCCAGCCATTGGCTCTTCAAGCCTACTTGCACCTTCAATGACATCACGACAGATCTGACTGTAAACTCAACACTACATTCTCAACCTATCCCTTTAACCTTTCACCCCTTTTGCTTAACACGACTCTATCTACCTCCCCATTAAAAATATTCCAAGATTCTGCTTCTTTTGTTTTTCAGGACAAGAGTTCCAAAGAATCTCAATCCACTGAGAAACAAAATGTTTCCTCATCTCCATACTCAGTGGGTGAACCCTGATTTTTAGAGTAATAGGAGTGTATGGCACAGAAACAGACCCTTCGGTCCACTTCGTCCATGTTAAACAGGTATCCTAACCCAACCTAGTCCCATTTTCCAGCACTTGGCCCATATCCCTCTACACCCTTCCTATCTATACGCCAATCCAGGAGTCTTTTAAATGCTGTAATTGTACCAGCCTCCACCACTTCCTCTGCCAGCTCATTCCATACACGCACCAGCCTCTGCGTGATAAAGTTGCCCCTTAGGTTCCTTTTAAATCTTTTCCCTCTCACCTTAAGCCTAAGCCCTGGACTTCCCTGAGGATAAGGCCTTGTCTATTCTCGCTGTCTATGCCCCTCATGATTTTAAACATTGGAAACCCTAGTTCTCCATTCTACACATTCAAACTTGTCCAGCCCCCTCTGTGCCTCCATCAGGTTGCCTCTTACTGATCTAAACTACAACAGATACAAGCCTCGCCTATCCAACCTCTCCTCACACGAAAACCCACTCCAGTCCAGTCAGAAACTGCTGAGGAGGCACTGAAGGATTTTCTCAATCCATCGGAAAGTAAATGGCCATAAGAGGTAGGGCTGGTTAGCTCAGTTGACTGGACCAAAACCAGAAATTTTTGGAGAAATTCAGCAGGTCTGGTCTGAAGAAGGGTCACTCTAACCAAAATGTTGACTCTGTTTCTCTTGCCACACCTACCGAGTTTCTCGAGCAATTTCTGCATCTGTTTCAGATTTCCAGCAGCTCCTGTCTTTCACCCGGCTGGTTTGCGATGCCAACAGTGTGGGTTCAATTCCCACATTGGCTGAGGTTGGTGAAAAAAAGGAGAGAGATAAGATGGGGTCTAGGGGTGGACCATACAAGTGGGAGAATTCGTGGAAAGCAAATCAGTGGATATCGAGGAGTGAATGGACACGGATTTCGTTCCAAAAATAAAAAATGATCTGGGAATCAGTCAAATGTCTTCCCTTCAGCAAGAAAGGGTCTGAAATATATTGCTGCTGGCTCACTGCCCAAGAGGCTAGATCTCCCTCTTCCTAATGGATCCTATTTTTCTCAATCCTTTTTAAGTCCCAGTATTTGGCAGTCCTTATCAGCTAGTTTGACTATGTGCTCTCAGTTTCTGGATTAGTGGCGCTGGAAGAGCACAGCAGTTCAGGCAGCATCCAAGGAGCTTTGAAATCGACGTTTCGGGCAAAAGCCCTTCATCCTTTTATTCCTGATGAAGGGCTTTTGCCCGGAACGTCGATTTCGAAGCTCCTTGGATGCTGCCTGACTGCTGTTGCTCTTCCAGCACCACTAATCCAGAATCTGATTTCCAGCATCTGCAGTCATTGTTTTTACCTATGTGCTCTCAGTGTTTCACTTTGAAAAACTACTACAAGTAGAACGAAGATCCTTTCCTTGAAATGGAGACTTTTTGGTTGCATTTTTTTGGAACTCCAGATTTATTTTTGGTGTAACTGCCAGAACACCCATATTAATCAAACCCCATCAGTTCCGATCCTTATGGAATCACAGTCAAGGATAGAGAGATTGCTCCGCAGTGCTGCGTTCAGCTTAGAGAAGGGTAAAGCGCAATGAATCCCTGAGCTTGTTGTCATCCTAGAGGGAAGGGAAGACTCTACAGCTGCAGATGCAATATGTGGAACCATTTTCCAAGCAACCCAACAAATTCCAAATACCACACGGAGTCAGCACGTTTCAGAAGGGGAAGAATGTGCAGGCGATACAGAGCAGTCATGGTGGAAATATGCTACAACATTTCTGTCAGGCCTTTGCCCTTAAACAAGATTTGATTTGATTTATCATTGTCATGTCTACCCAGGTACAGGGAAACGTTTTGTTGTGTGTGCAGGTCATACCATACAAAGTGCATCAGGAAAATAGAACAGAGCAAGAAATATAATGTTACAGCTGCAGAGAATGTGCGCAAAGAACACGGTCAACATTAAATTGGACCGGTCCATTCAGCAGTCTAATAGCAGCGGGGAAGAAGCTGTTCTTGAACCTGTTGGTCCATGTGTTTAAGTTTCTGAACCTTCTGCCTGATGGAAGAGATTGAAAGAGATTATGACCGGGATGGGAGGGATCTTTGATGATGTCAGACAGAGTCAGAAAGACTGGCACTTTGTCAATGAAGGAGCTGGGGTCTATCTATCACATTGTTGTAGTGGTTTGGAATCAGGTTTGTGATGTCGATGGTGCATCGTTAAACACATGGCCACAAAATCCCTCTTGTTCAGTATTTTCGCAAAGTAAAACCGATCAACTTTAAAATAAAACATAGTAACAATGACCTTTCTCGGGTACATTGCACAGACAGATATTGTAGAATAGATTTCAGCTCCAAGCCCACAGCCTGTCTGTCTCCACAATCTGGAAGCCTCATGCTGTTAAGGACGCACCCCAGCTTCTTACCTGAGCAACATCTTCATGTTTATTCCACTTGGTTATGGACAGCAGCTTAGCGAGGGCTTCGGGGAAATGCTCACGCACTTCATATCTGAGCTTCCAAACGAGATCCTTCTCATCCTCAAAGAATTCGGTGCATGCTTTACGTTCCATAATCTCCTTCAACTGCTGTTGCTGTGCGCAAGTTTCAGAGAACACCATCATTATAAGTTTCTCAACATTCACAAGATGGCCAATTCAGGCTGCCTCATCAACGTGGGGGGGGGGTTTGGAGGATTCAAAATATGTGACCAACTTCACGGACAGAGATCTCGTGATAAGCCGGTCACTCTCATTTCTCCAGGAATCCATTGTAGAGATGCTGGGCACCACCATGAATAATGAAGAGGAGACCTATAATAACTGCATTAAATCACACGTCATTTCATTAGCTCTCCACGTCAATCAGGGATGCTGGTCTCACCAGTAATCTCTACATCCCATGAACACATTTTAAAAAGTAGATTCATCCCACCTCCTGTGGTTTGAAAAGGCTGCTCAAACTCAGGGAATAAAACAAAATGCAGAAAACAACAGGAATAGAAGCGAAAACACTGGTTAGTGATGTCCTAGTCAAGCTGCAGGTTAACGGTACCAGCAGAGTTTGGTTAAAGAAATCTTTTGCTCAACTACAGGTTACAGCACACTGATTGCACATGGCCAGTAACTAGCTCATGCATTGTGCAGGGAGTTAAACAGTTGGAGAGGTGTAAACACCACAACGCTGCTACAACCAGTGGACACATCAGCAACTGTACGTAAACCAAAATCAAGTCTTCAGAAACAAAAGCAGAAATTGCTGGAAAAGCTCAGCAGGTCATGCAGCATCTGTGGAGAGAAATCAGTGTTAACATTTTGGGTCCAGTGACCCTTCCTCAAAAACGATGGTGGCTAAGAAAATGTTAGCATCCACATTTCTTTTGGTTTTTCTAAAGTCTTCAGCACAATCAAACTGCTCAAGACACTTTACAGGAGCATTTTCAGCAAAATTACGGCAGAAAGCCAAAAGCTTAGTCAAAGATGGAGGTCTGAAAGAACATGTAAAAGGGAGGAGGAGAGGAAGAGTTTTGTAAAGGTGGGGGGGAAGTTCCAGAGCTTGAGGCCCAAGCAACCTAAGGTGTGGCCACCAATGATGAATCAAAAGGTCAGATGACACAGATCTCTTGAACATGTTATTGGGAGAGCGTATTGAAATAACTCCACAGAGGCTGGTATCCTGTCACCAAGTCACCCTGTATTTACACGTGCATAGAACTTGACACTGATTCAGCTCCCTCAGAGTCAGCTCTCAGAGTGAACAGAATCCCTGACACTCCTGTTTATATCTGTCAGCCAGGGCTTCTGGATTGGACCAGGTTAACAGCCCCAATCAGGGAACTCATAGTCTATGAGGCCTAACTGGCTGACCTAGTTACAATCACGGGACATACAGTAAGAAACACAGCAGGAAATACAATCTGTGTGTTACTGGACAGTAGTGTAGATGTTTGTCTGGGAGTAACTCAATTTACAAATAACAAACAACTGAACACATATCGATAATGTGGCATAACTCTATCTTCTTACTCCTGGAGAGTAACAGCCAATTTACCTGTTAGCAGGGAGCATGAAGTATGCATAATCAGGGGGCAAAATACCCCTTGGGAATAATGCGCAGAGTATGCACACTACAGAATTCACACACTCTGTACACATTCCTCAGTATTTACCTCAGCCTGTGATGCTTTTACACGATCTCCATTCTTACCCAATTCGAGAATCTGAGGAAGAGAAGAATATATCAAATTTATATCTTAAAAAGCAAAAGTTCAGAGAAATTAATAGGTGCTTATGTTTTCACTTTCGGAAATTTGCGTCGCTGTCCTGTGAACATTCACCAGTCGATGCGCTAACTGCTAACTGGGATTAAGTATCACAGGCTCCCCGCTGTCCCTCAGCAGCTAAGACACTGAATAGCTCAGACTGAGAGAGGTCACCACCTCCTCTACCACAATGGCTACAGTTTCAGGCAAAAAGCACAGATGCCACGCTTCCTGGCACAGTGTCTACAAGGTGGGGGGGGGCGAGTGGGGGGTGTAATGTGTGCCAGGCCTCCAGCTTCTTCTGGGTGATCCTGCTAGAACTGACAAAATGGGAGCCTCTTACAAGTTGGGCTTCATTGTGAAGCATTCCACAGTTGAACATCTGGTTGATCTTCACTGCCTGGATTCTCACATTATAGATGGTCACCTATAATGAACCATAAGAACATAGAAAATAGGACTGGCCCATAGGCTTCCTCCAAACAGGCTCTGCCACCCTGTCCAATCATGGCCGACCTTTGGTTTTAACCCCTGCCCCGTAGACCTCTCAATCTTTTGTGAAACTAAATATCTTGCAAAAAAAACTCTAAAGAACTGCGGATGCTGGAAATCAGAAGCAAAAACAGAAATTACTGGAAAAACGCAGCAGGTCTGGCAGCATGTGTGGAGAGAGAAAGCAAAGTCAACGTTTCAGGTCCAGTGACCCTTCTTCAGAGCTTGCAGTCTCAGGCTTAAAAGTACAGAACAAAAGTGAATCCATACCAGAGACTTCCCAAGACGCTCAATCCTTTGACTGAAGAAATGCCTCTTCATTTCTGTCCTAAATAATCAATGTCTATCCTGAGCCAGTGTCCCTGTGATCTCACTTACTCAGCTCGTGGGAAGCAATTCCTCAGTGTCGACCCTTTCAGAATCCTGCATGTTTCACTGAGATCACCTCGTCCTTCTAAACTCCAGAGGATATAGAACCAACTCACTCAGCCTCTCTGAATAGGACAGATTCCTCATCCCAGGAACCCAATCCAGAGAACACGAAGAGTTTTTAGAGAGGCTGACCACTGTACAAGTCAGTACCTTAGACATGGAGTCTGAAGAAATGGGACAAAGCAATAACACAGTGGAATTATGTAGATTGAATTCCTTCAACACAGTTCCACACCAGTGAAACAAATACACTCTGTTAGTCAGGTGAGTCTGATTTCTTGCTAGGTTTTGTATTTATCTTTTACCATTTCCCCTCTCGGAAACATTTCAACCCTGAGATGGGCAGAGTAACTCCCAGTGGATGTCCACCCCATAGAAAGCAATCCAGAGGTGCAAGCAAATTACTTAAATTAAACACAGAGAATGCTGGAGAAACTCAGCAGGTCTGGTAGTGGAGACAGAAACAGATTTAACATTTTGAGTCCAGTACATTCCTGCGTTTTCTGTGTTTGTTTCCGATTTCCAGCATCTGCAGTATTTTGCCTTTGTCTGCACTGCACCTTTGTGTTTCCTGTTCCTGGGAAAGATGGGCTCACTCTTTTCAATACTGCTCGAGGACTGGAACACCTTCAGGGCCTAAGCGAGTAGCCCACGACTGAACTCTGTACATACCTTTTCCAAGGATGGGTAGTAGATAGGGTGGGACACGGCACTGTGGAAATTGATATGTAAGGCTGCAGAGCTGTCAGTGTTCGGGTTACTCTGTACAGTGCCCATCGGGTTCAACAGCTCTCCCTTGTCATCTGCAGAAAAAGGTAGAAAGTGCAACATTACTAATTCAAATAAACTGCTTTTACTCTCTCCCATTCTTAATTGGAGGATAGCCATTTCTCTGATGTAAGAGCTGGTTCATCAATGTGACAATGATCTTTATCAGCAAGCGTAAATTTCCTTCCTAATGCAGGATGCCAAGTCCTACATTTCAATAGCACCTGCTCACATCCCCCAGCAATGTACTGCACAAGAAATTGTTTCCTTCTGAAGTTGGTTTTCTTGCATTTGAATGCAAGACCTAATTAGCGATGTCTAATTTCCAGATTGTTGAACAATTCTAAGTCACACCTTTTTTTTGAGAGGTGCAACAGGGATAAAGTTCTTTAATTGCCACTGAGCAACGTCTGGAAAGCGAGCTCATGGAATGTCACATTTCTCCAAAATGATAAAAAAATTTAAAACATACACATTTAAATAAAAACTTGTTTATAAAATTTCAGCTTATACGTGAATTTGGGGAGGGCAGTTTTAGTGGAGACTGTAGCAGCCTCAACTTTCACAAAGGTAGACAGGCAGGAGGCTGGAAGAACACAGCAGGCCAGGCAGCACCAGGAGGCAGAAAAGTCGAAGTTCCAGGTGTCACCTTTCTTCAGGTCTGGGAGTGGGACTGGGGGGAGCTGCAGATAAAGGCGATGGGGGAGGGTTTTGGGTAGGGAGGGGGTGGGGTGGTGAAGTAGTGATAGGTGAACACAGGTAGAGGGTATAGCCTGATTGGTCGATGGGAGTAATGAATCTGATTGGTGGTTGGAAGGAAGGGTCCCTCACTCAGCTTTCACTTTCCCTGATGAAGGGCTTTTGCCCGAAACGTTGGTTCTTCTGCTTCTCAGATGCTGCCTGACCTGCTGGGCTTTTCCAGCGCCACACTTTTCGACTCTAATCTCCAGCATCTGCAGTCCTCACTTTCGCCTCAGCTTTCACTAACCCAATCAAAGCTGCAGGAGCAGCCAAGGAGCAGCTGGCTTCCATTGATCAGGAATTCCAAGCAGTACATGCACGGCATTGTTTGCAAAACAAAGGTGCATTTCTCCCCACCCCAAACACTTTGTAAAATGAGTAACACAGAGCATGAGGAGAATTACAATTGAAAAAGGTTTGAATGAAAACCCTTCAGACAGAGGTTTGGACAGGCCTGCTTGGATTGCCAACTTTAAATGTCTCCTTATTTTTAGCATTGAATCTTTTCTTCAAGAGCTTTACTTCCTGGACTCGATGACTGCAGCTGCCAACCTTCCCCAGCTGTTCCAGCGCACTTCATGTGAAACATACTTCCTGATGGTTGTCCTAAATTTGCTTTTTAAAACTCTGGCTCTGTGTCCTTTTGGCCTTTCGCCACAGTAAAACTGAAGCAACTGCTTTGAGGTTTATGATCTCAAGTTGAGTTAATTAACTCTGTATGGGATCTCTCACAGGTCAGAGAGAGAGTGAGGTCACTGAACCGTTTCATACAGCCCTTCCCTCCCAGGAGTACAGTCCATCTTCGCTGCCCCTCTCTCGGACTAATCCTTCCTACCTCGCTGGTTTGGGTGCAGTTAGGAAGGAGTGACGATGAGTAAGAGTTTCAAACATTTTCACAACCCTTTGTTGTTGCCTTGCATGGAAAACAAAACGATTCTCCTTCTCCCCGCCCTGTACTGAAGAATTTGCAAGCAGCTGCTAATGACAGTCTGTGGGGGGAGGGGGGTCTTTGTTTTTACATATTAACCAATGCGATGGACTTTCGGTGGCTCTGCAACTTGCATTGATCTCATGTGACAACATGCTAAAACCATCTGTCCTCCTGTGCCTCACATGTGTACAGGTTAAAGGTAAAAAAATCAATGCAAGAGGAGGTAAGTCGGTCCCTCAAGACTGCATTCAGCTGGACCATTGCTGATCTTCCACCTCAACGCCATTTACCTGCACCATCCCCACATCCTTTAATAGTTAGGAAAGTATCTATTTATTTAAAACTTTTGCTGTGAATATTCCTGGAAGACTAGAGAGGGAACACAATATTAGGGTGTGATCAGTCACCAGCTAGCCTTTATGATAGCGAGTTTTGGCATTCCAACTGGAACTCTATCAACAAACACAGTGATGTGGACCTCATCAACCACCCTCAGAGAAAAAGAATAGGAAATGGCACCACCAACGCAGGAAATGACATTGCCAACACAAGGAAACCTAAACACATAAACAGAAAGTGGGACATAACACCAGCACTTTACCAGATGCTCACTGATGATGTTAATTGGTATGGTGATGAAACATCTGAAAACTAATCTTCCAGCTTAGCAAGCAAACTTACAACCAGAGTCTTTATGATATTTGGGTTAGGGTCACTCTGGTTAAGGCAGGGTGAGATTGGCCTCTTGTTGGGAACTGCAGCACTCAGCATGAGTTATTCCTTATCGCAGTGACTGGGCAGATTGAAGTCTTACCGGGTACTGATGGCCAGGTAAACAGCCACGTCTCCCCTGTCTTCAGCTGATCCTTGTAGTCAAACACCATGGTGTTCACCCACGCGATTGGACAGTCCTGGAAGCAATGAGAAACAGTCCCATCAGTAAAGGGGGAGATGAGATGCAGTCTGATTCAATTCGTCAGTGAATTTGAACAAGCTAAAGAGGCTGAGCTTTCAACTGGGGCCAGTTCAAAAACTGGACCAATTTCAATTTTTATTTGGGTCCTGCAATATGCAATACTGCGTCTCATCCACAAAGAGTTTATAATCACTGGGCTTTAGCTCAAATAATGACTGTTTTGGTGTTGTTCATTGAAGAAACCACAGGACCTGTAGTATCTGCCCCCGATACTTAAGAGAAGATACCATTTCATTGGAGGCAGTTTGGAGAAGGTTGATGTTGTTGATCTCTGGGATGGAGGGACTGTGTTATGATCAAAGGTTAAACAGGTTGGGACTGTATCCACTGGAGTTCAGAAGAGTGACTGCTAATTTTACTGAAACATATCAGATCCGTATGGGTTTGACTGGGTAAGTACTGAGAGGAGAGTCCAGGACCAGATGGCACAGTCTCAGAATTAAGGGCCCCCATTTTAGACTGAGTGGAGGAGGAATTTCTTCTCTCAGAGGGTTAAGGGTCTTTGAAACTCCTTGTCACAGAGAACTTTGGGGGAAAGTCCTTGTGTATATTTAAGGCTGGGAGAGATTCTTGATCAGTCGGGGAATCAAGGGTTACGGGGAAAGTTCAGGAAAGTGGACGTGAGGAATGTTGGATCAGCCACGATCCTTTGGATGGCACAGCAGGCTCGAGGGACTGAATGATCTATTCCTGTTCCTGTTTCTTATGGTTTGTTAGTCTGAATAAAGAAGGTAAGGCTTTTATCTAAAAGACAGCACCTTTTAAAAACATTCGCCTCTGGAATGTCGGTACCGCTGTTGGGCAGTCCCCCTGCTATGGTTCAGCTGGCAGCACCCTCACCTCTGATTGAGAAGGTTATGGGTTCAAGGCACCCTCTCACAAACACTCAAACACAAAGGTTAATGCTGACACTCCCAGTATGTTTGGAGGGAGTGTTAAACAGGAACCTCTCAGGTCGATGTAAGAAATCCCTCAGCGTCATTTTGAGGAGGAACAGGGAGATGTCTCTGGGGTCTTGGCCATTATTTATCCCTCAGTTGAACATCACCCAAATCTCATCTTTATCATGTTGCACCTTATGGGTGCTGTATGCAAATTGGCTACAACAGAGACTGTTTTGTTGGCTGTAAACTGGCTTTAAGATGATTGGTATCTTTCATTTCGTTTTATTCATCCATCTTTTCTGAGAAGGCAATCGCCCCATTGTGTAAATATGGGCTGGTGATGGGCAGGGGAGGGGTGTAATGATGGGGAAAGGAAATGAAGCCTTTGACATTGATAATTTCACTGACAGAACACCAGGCCTCATCACAATCTACAGACTGATATCAAACCTGTGCCTGCACTCCATCAAGGACACTGACGTCCCCATCCCCTATTGCTCATTCGAAATCTCGAGTTCTCGGAAATCCATGATATGTCAATTGTTGGAAATCATTCAACAGAATTCCATATGAAACAAGAAATTGTTTCCAGCAGATGGCTATAGTCAGGAAGCTGATACAATGCAGGTTGGAATAAAGAGCTTGGTTGTATGATTAAATGGGTTTGCTCAATTTGTGCAGACCATACAATTGTTAATTCCAGTCGGTAACATTCCCACTAACACAGAGAATGATGGAGAAACTCAGCAGGTCTGGCAGCATCTGTGGAGAGAGAGAAATGAGCGTGGCGTGGCTTGATTTCAGACTGATCTTCAGTAACGTTGTGTGTATGTATCTGCTCATGGTCAGCTCGCAAAATGGGTTATTAGGTGCCAAATGCTGCACTGTCTCCATAACTCATCAAATGATCTTGCTAGAAAGGTTAGAAAGTTTGTATTTATGTAGGCCCTTTCTCAGCCATCGGCCTCCCATTCAGTCAGGGGATGTAAGTGTTCCTGATAAGACCTGTATTTGTTTACAATCCGGATCTGTCCTCCAGGTGCTGAGCCACCTTGCTGAACTGCTGCAGTCCACGAGGTTAGGCACCTCATGGCGCTGCTATAGGAGGGGAGTATTTTAACTACGCCTTCAGAAATGTAGCCGGTGTTGGAGTGTAAGAAATCCAGCAGTCAATTTGTACACTGCAAGCTCCCACAAACAGCAATGTTATTTTAATTTATTTTTAATTCATTCACAGGATGTGAGCATTACTGGCTGGGCCGGCAGTTATTGCCCATCCCACCTACCTAGAGGACAATTAAGACTCAACCACATTGCTGTGGGTCTGGAGTCACATGTAGGCCGAATCAGGGAAAGATGGCAGTTTCCTTCCTGAAAGGACAGCGATGAACCAGATGAATTTTCCTCAACAATTAACAAGGGTTTCACAGTCATTATTAGACTCTTTATTCCATATTTTTATTGAATTCAAATTTCACCATCTGCCATGATGGTATCTAACCAGGATCCCAACAGCTTGGGTTTCTGGAATAATAATCTACAGATTAAATATTGGTAAGGATACCAGGGAGAACTGTCTTTTTATGTATAGAGCTACAGGATTATTTGTGTTCGCCGAAGAGAGAGGGGTAGAACCCTTTGTTTAATCTCTCATTCTAAACATGGTGACTCTGACAGTGTAGCACTCCCTCAGCACTGAACTGGAACATCAGCCTAAATCCTGGGTTGGGATCTGAACCTAACACCTTCTGACTCAGAGGGAAAATGTCTCCCCTGAGCCATAGCTGCCCCAAATGAAATACTGTATTATCACTGGACTATTAACCCAGAGACCTGGGTAACATTATGGGAGCGAGAGTTCAAATACTGCCATGGCAGATGGTGGAATTTGAATCCAATAAAAAAAAATCTGGAGTCTAATGACGACTGTGAATCCATTGTCAATTGCTGGAAAAAACCCTCTGGTTCACTAATCCCCTTTAGGGAAGGAGACTGTCATCCTTACCCGGTCTGGTCTACC
Source organism: Chiloscyllium plagiosum (assembly GCF_004010195.1). Lineage (NCBI taxonomy): Eukaryota > Metazoa > Chordata > Chondrichthyes > Orectolobiformes > Hemiscylliidae > Chiloscyllium > Chiloscyllium plagiosum. The sequence continues at coordinate 37,310,971 of NC_057743.1, read as the reverse complement.
CGTGACTCCAGACCCACAGCAATGTGGTTGACTCTTAATTGCCCTCTGGGCAATTAGGGATGGACAATAAATGCTGGCCTGGCCAGTGACACCCACATCCCATGAGTGAATAATGAATAAAGGGAATTATGGAGAGGTTCGTGAACCCAAGTCTATTACAACTGATGACCTAGATTACCAAAAACTGTAGGATTAATTCAAAATCCCGATATGAACCACGTGGAGGTTTGCTGACTCCAACCCCCAACTTTAAGCCAACCTTTGAGTAATTTGAGAGAATTGGACTCCTAGAGTCCAATATTTGTTTTCAATGTTGTCTGCTCAGGATCAGGTGGAGCTGATGTTCCAAAACTTCAACATGGTGGAGGACCCTACTGTTTTCAAAAACTGAATCAGAACATACCGTGAATGTTCCTAACACAGCAAAGCAAAACAGCCGTCACAGAGTCAGAAAATGTCAGGTCCTGCCTCACGTCTTTAACGTTGACGAGCAGGAGGCTGGAAAAGCACACCAAGCTAGGCAGCATCAGGAGGTGGAGAAGTCGATGTTTCGGGTATAACCCTTTTGGTTTTGTCTCATGACCAAATTGTAGACCTTGAAATGGGAACAAATACATGTTGACATTGGATGTGTACAAGATGAACTTGACTCTATTGAAGTTCATTCCCAGACGCCCCTGAGGAGGCAGGAGAAGTACTACATATATTGGTGGGCATCACCCTATAGGTCCTGGAACTCTGCAGATTGGAAGGGAGTAGAGGTGACCCCACTATTTAAGAAAGGAGGGAAAGGAAAAACGGGGGGCCTGCAGATCTGTCAACCTGATGATAGTTATTGGGAAGGAATCTATTTGAAAAGGATGAAACAACAAAGCACTTGGAAAATAAGAGCAGGATTGGGCAGAGTCAATACGGATTTGTAAACTGGGAGTCACATTTTTTGAGGATGCAATTAGCAGAATAGACAGGAGGGAACCAATGGATGTGATATACAGGTCATTCTGTTATAAGACACATTTCGTCAACTTGAATTCATTGTAACGCAATTAACAAATGGGGGAACACTGTTTCTAAAGCGCAAACTTTTAAAATGTGTGTTAGCTGTAACGTGATTGTTTCAGCAACACTTTAAGCACTGTTTCTAAGGCGTGATTCTTCTATAACATGGGGTTGCACAAGAATACGACCATCGCGCTATAGAACAACTGACTGTATGTAGGTTTGCAGAAGGCCCTCCATAAGGTCTCTCACAAGTGATTGGTTAACAACAATATAGCATAAGGGAGTTGAACATACAACCTTCTGACTCAGAGATTAATATCTGATCCACTGAACAGTAACTGCTCCAACAGAAATACATGAATCACATAGCTGTTAGTGAATCCAGGCTGAGATTCATGGGGGAACATACCGAGAGAGAAACAGAGGGTAGGAAAATGTGGGTCATTCTCAGTTTGTTGGGCTTTGACGAGTGAGTTACTGCCAAGGTCCACAGATGTTCATCATCCAACTTTGGTGTGGATTACACATAATCTTTCCAAGTTTGCAGATGACACAAACCTGGGTGGGGATGTGATGTCTGAGGTGGAGGCAGAGCGACTTGGCGAAGTTGACTGTGTGGGCAAACATTTGGCCGATGGAAGACAAAGTGTGAGATTATTCCATTTTGTAAGGAAAAGCTAAAATATAGAGCATTTCTTAAATAGTAAGAGATTGGGAATGGTTGAACTTCGAAAGGGTTTGGATGCTCTTGTTCACGAGCCATTAAAAGTTAACATCAAACAAGGTGTATTGGCCTTTGTTACAAGGCAATTGGGGTATCACATTCGAGATGGCTTCCAGCAATTATATGGAGTTGATGTTGGACTAGGATGAACAAAGTCAGAAGTTACACAACACCAGGTTGTAGTCCAACACATTCATTTAAATCTGTTGCACCATAATCTGGGATCATGTGACTTCGGACTTGGTGAGACCACACAAGAGTATTTTGTGCAGTTTTGTTCTCCTTATTGAAGATAGAATGCTTTTGCCCCAGAGGGAGTGCAACGGAGATTCACCGAAGCAATCTCTGGGATGGAGATATTGTCCTGTGAGGAAAGATTAAATAGACCGGGGCTTTGTTCTCCAGAGTTTAGAAGAAGAAGAGGTGATCACATTCAAACCTACAATGTTCTTACAGGGATGATAAGCGGACATCAGGCAGGTTGTTTCTCCTAGTGAGGAAGCAGGGCTAGGAGCCGCTGGGAGCAGGGGTCAGAATTAGGAGAGACGGTCTCAGAATAAGAGGATAAGGAGGAAGATCTTCACTTTCAACTGAGGCAAATCTTTGGAATTCACTACCCTGGAGGGCTTTGGGGGCCGGGTCACTGAGTGTGTTCAAGACAGAGATCGATCGATTTGTACAAATTAAAAACATCGAGGGTTGGGGCAGGAAAATGGTGCTGTAGAAGACCAGCCATGATCTTACTGAAAGGCAGAATGGACTCAAAGGGCAGAATGACCTACACACACTCCTTTTTCTTGTGTTCTTACACCCTCATCACTAAACCCAGGGTCCCAGGAAAGCGTACAGCACAGAAAGAGGTCATTCCTGCAACTAAAACCCTCATCCACACCTCTGATATAAATTCATAAGATATTAGAGCAGAACTAGGCCATTCAGTCCATCGAGTCTGCTCTGCCATTCGACCATATAGGAGCTGATATGCTCCTCACCCCCATATCCCTGCCTTCTCTCTATATCCCTTCAGCCCATTATCAATTAAAAAACTGTCTAACTCCTTCAATGAATCCACTGTCCCAGCATCCACTGCGCTTTGGGATTGTGAATTCCACAGATTCACAACCCTTTGGGAGAAGTAGTTTCTCCTCAACTCTATTTTAAATCTGCTACCCCTTATCCTATGACCTCTCATCCTGGAATGTCCCACAAGAGGAAGCATCCCCTCCACGTCTATGTTATCCACACCTTTTATCATCTTGAAAACCTCAATTTGATCTCCCCTCATTCTTCTAAATTCCAGAGTCGGTGTTGGACTGGGATGAACAAAGTCAGAAGTTACACAGAGAGTATAGGCCTAAACTGCTCAATCTCTCCACATATGACAAACTCCTCATCTCTGGGATCAACCTAGTTAAACTCCTGTGAACTGCCTCCAATGCCACTACATCTTTCTTCAAATCAGGGAACCAAAGCTGTGTACAATACTCCAGGGGCGGTCTCATCAATTCCTGTTACCTCCAGGTTTGAGTGTTTTGAAGAACTCTGTGAAGCTGCCCATATTCTTGTCCAAGTGAGATTATCCAAACCTCTGCTGCCCAATGTTATAACCCATACTGGATCCATTGCTCAGCACCCCCCGTGCTCTCCAACCTGTGGGGGCTCTTGGTTAAGCAACACCTCAACTTTAAAACTCTGATTCTTGCTTTTACTTCAGTCCCGTCTCTATATCTGCAATTCCTCCAATCACACAAGCAATCTGTGCTCCTCCAATTCTAGCCTTGGGAGCTTCCTTGATTTTATCTGATCCACTGTTTGTTTCAAGGTCCAAAACTCTGGAATTCCATCCCGTGTTGCCCCCAAAACCTCTCTCTCCTCTTTCAGGGCACTTGTTAAAGTGAACCCTTTGGCCAAGTTTATGGTCCTCTGTTCTAATTAATCCTCTGTGGTTGAGGGTCAAGATTTGTCAGATCGATGAATGGTGTGGCAGGATGTTGTCATACTGACATAATTTGGAGATGCTAGTGTAGGACTGGGGTGTACAGAGTTAAAAATCACACAACACCAGGTTATAGTCCAATAGGTTTAATTGGAAGCACACTAGCTTTCGGAGCGACGCTCCTGTGTCACCTGATGAAGGAGCGACGCTCCGAAAGCTAGTGAGCTTCCAATTAAACCTGTTGGACTATAACCTGGTGTTGTGTGATTTTTAATGCCATACTGACAAGCATCGTAGGATCTTTCGTTACAATAAAGGCACCACATAAATGCAAGTTGTTGTTGTTAAGGCCTCCAACCTCAATCCTATCAGAGTTCTCAGGGAGGCTCACTGGACTCAGACCTGCTGAGTTGCTCCTATTGCAGCTTGGACCACATTACAAACCAAGGTTAGTCTAAAAGCGTTAGGTAGTGCCCTGGAATAAAAGGCCATCTCCTGCAATGCTCCTGAAGATGCTGCAGGTGTCTGAAATATACATGTGCACATGGAACTGACTCAATGCTAATTTATTTCCATGAACTCTTTCTCAGAGAGCATGTACGTAGTGTCACACACTTCCCAACACAACTAACTAGAACCACAGGAAGAATCCAGTTTGGTCCTTTTATTGCACTTAATAATTTATTTATCCATACAACTACTTTGCAGTGTCTTTTTAAATTATTTCACGCATTTCTGGCAAATATTTATTGCCTACTCCTGATCTTGTTAACACATTGACCCCCTATCTTTGTACAAAACAGAAATATTCAAAGAAAAACTGCGAAATTCTATTTGAGCTGGGAGATTTTCTCAGAATTGGGTATCGACCATCGTTTCTTATCTCAATATCTGATACACGAGAAACCATCATTCCATTAAGCCCCTGCACTGCAGCATTCAAAAGCTCCTTCAAGTTATTTTCGGATAGCAGTGAAAATAACGCCTCTGTAGCTCATCTGAAAATGTAACCGAAATTTTAACAGTAAAGCTTCCTAATTCACTTGAATATGGGGTGGGGGGGGCGGGGGGAAGAATCTTGAGGGGGTAAAACAGCCCCTTGATCCTCCATCTACACACCCCACCCCATTACCACAGTCCGTCAACGACAACCTGAACAATTTATGAGGAGAAAGTGAGGACTGCAGGTCTGGAGATCAGAGTCAAAAAGTGTGGAAAAGCACAGAAAGGTCAGGCAGCATCCGAGGAGCAGGAGAGTCGACGTTTTGGGCAAAAGCCCTTCATCAGGAATGAAAAGCAGCTTATGCTTGAGAACAATTTATCAACTGAACTCACGTAAAGTGCCGGCTTCAGCTCTTTCTAAGAGAAAGGCCGCACTATGAACGGGACTCCGTTTGCAAACTCAATCCAGCTTCACTTCCAAGTCTCACCTTCTCCCTTCACCTAAAGCTTTGTGTTCCCACCCAGACCTCATCCCCTGTCTGCACTTCCTTATTCAGCCTTTGAAACATGACCTCGTAACAACGCTTTGGTCATCTGTAAAAACATCTCCTTTCTTTGGCTCTGTGCCAATGGGTTTTTGCCTGTGCACATTCCTCTAATCCACCCTGGGATCTCTTCCTGCCTTAAAATGTGCTCTGATGACGTTGTCCCTACACCAGGGAGACTGCAGCAGCTCAGGAAGGCAGCTCACCTCTGGCATCTCAAGGGACGGGCAATAAATGCTGGGCCAGCCCACGGATGCCACATCCCATGAGTGAATAAAAATATAAATATTAGCTGCTGTTGAATTGATCTTCCATTGGAGTTTGAAATCACAGAAATTCCTATGTCAGCACCTTCCAAACCCATGACCACTTCCATAAGACATCTGAGCAGAAATTAGGCCATTCGGCCCATCGACTCTGCTCTGCCATTCGATCACGGCTGATAGATTTTTCAATCCCATTTTTCTGCTTTCACCCTGTAACCTTTGATCCCCTTGACAATCAAGAACTTACTTATTTCTGTGTTAAATATACTCAATGACCTGTGGCAGTGAATTCCATAGGTTCCTCACTCTCTGGCTAAAGAAGTTTCTCCTTATCTCCATTCTAACAGGTCTTTCTTTTACTATAAGGCTGTGCCCTCAGGTCCTAGTCTAAGATACACGGGAATACCATCTGGTTCTGTTAGTGGCTGCTGTGTACGGAGCCCCAAGAACAGCACAGCATCAGGAATGATGATGGAGAACATGCTGTTGTTGGGACTAACCCATTTGGCGTAGGGGGGAAGGGGATATGGAAGATCGATTAGCTCAGTTGGCTGGAAGGCTGATTTGCAAATTCCAACAGCATGCAGCACCTGTTAGAGGTTACTGTGACAGCCCCAGCTTCCCAACCTCTCCTGGGGCATGGTGACCCTTAGGTTAGATCCCCTCTCTTGCTCTCTCTCTCTCTCTCTCTCTATCTCTCTCATAGCCCATACGGTTCTCTGCGATTATGGTGATTTTCATTTCCCTGCCAGTAGCCATGACCTGTCACCTCCACAGAACCCTGTCCTGTTTGAGCAGAATCTTTTCCTAATTTCACTTCAGAAAGCTGATGTGGTAATTTTTAGACCATGTCCCCAGTCTTTGGCTTTATGAACCGTGGAAATAGTTCCACTTCATTGACCCGATCCGTTCCCCTTACTAACTTGGAATCTTTGTTCGGATTGCACTCAACCCTTTGAGATTCCAGGGAACACACACCTAGACAGTGTTCTCTCCTCGAGTCCAGCTAATAATCCAGGACATTTTCTGTTAAATCATAATCGATCTGGAAGTTTTCTGGAGCTCCTGTCGGAGAGACAACATGCCCTGGAGAGTCTGTGCCATTCACACTGTCTGTCAGCAGCACAGTAGCTCAGTGGTTAGCACTACTGCCTCACAGGAGTTCAATTCCAGCCTTGGGTGACTATCTGCGTGCAGTTTGCACATTCTCCCTGCATCTGCGTGGGTTTCCTCAGAGTGCTCTGGTTTCTCCCACAGTCCAAAGATGTGCAGATTAGGTGAATTGGCCATGTTAAATTGCCCATAGTGTCCAGAAATGTGTAAGTGCATTAGCATGGGAAATGCAAGGATACTGTAGGGGGTGGGTCTGGGTGGAATGCTCAATGGACTTGTTGGGCCGAGTGGCCTGTTTCCACACTGCAGAGATTCTATGTTACAATAATTCCACCCATCAGTCAGTGGGACTCCCAATTGTACATGAAAGTTTTGTCACCCATGTTGTGGTTGAAACTTTACAACTTACCTGGGTGTTACTTGGTAACAGATCCCCCAACCTGAATAAGCTCAAATCAGATCTGTTACATAGAAAGGGACATTGTATTGATTAAGGCCAAATTAAGGCAGGAAACAAGTCAACTCTCGAACACTCACCGCCTTTTTTGATTTCTTCTTGGTCGAGCGAGCTTTCTTGGCCTTTTCAATCACGGCGTAGAGAGCAAAGCACAGACGCGTCATCCGTGGGAGGTCACAGATGTTGATGTCAAACTCCAGACTCTGGTTCCACAGCGGCTCGGAGCACATGTTAACCTCGTGGCTGTATACCGTCTTACAGAGCATCTCACTGCCATGAAATAACCCGGCTTGAACAACCAGCTGGAAAAGCGGGAGAGAACAAACAGTTAACCACTGCCTAGCGACAGCAAGAGCTCCCTACTAGCAGCTACAGGGAGCATTTTCACATGTGCAGTCCCCGTTTTAGTGTACAATAATTTGGCCAGCTAACAAATCCCCCGGAAACAGCATTGTGATAATGACCAGACTGCCTGGTTCACTGATGCTGACTGGAGTGAAAACATTGGTCAGGAGACCTGCTCTTCTTTAAAGTGGTTCTGGAGCAGATAGGAGCTCAGGTTAATGTCTCCACTAAAAGATAGCACCTCTGTCAACACAGCACTCCCTCACAACGACACTAGAGTCTGTCAATGCAGCATTTCCCCAGAATGACACCATTTTTCAAAGCTTTCATCCATGTTTGGAGATATCAGTTCAAATACTTGCATTTCCATAGCACCTTCCACAATGACCAGATGTCTCACAGAGGTTTAGATGATGTGGTAGGCTTTGAAGTGAAAGTACACAGCAAGCTCTCATAGATAGCAACGTGATAGTGATGAGACCATCTACTTTTGTCACCAGGGGATACGTATTAGCCGAAGAGGCTGGGATGCCTTGTCTGCTTTGTGACACAGGGGCTTTCTACTTGTGTCTGGTGTTGGGGAGGGGGGTGGGGGCGTGGGGGGAGGTTAATCATCTCATGTGAAAGCTAGCTAGCTCTGCCAGTAAACCCCTCAGTCATGAGTCTAAATTTCCGAGCTCAGGTCCTGGAGTGGGAATTGAACCCACAATCCTTTGACTGAGCAGTGACAGTGTGACCTGCAAAACCATTTTGATTAGATTAGATTACTTACAGTGTGGAAACAGGCCCTTCAGCCCAACAAGTCCACACCGACCCTCCGAAGAGCAACCCACCCAGACCCATTCCCCTACATTTATCGCTGCACCTAACACTACGGGCAATTTAAGCATGGCCAATTCACCTAGCCTGCACATGTTTGGACTGTGGGAGGAAACAGGAGCACCCGGAGGAAACCCACGCGGACAGGGGGAGAATGTGCAAACTCCACACAGTCAGTCGCCTGAGGCAGGAATTGAACCCTGGCCTCTGGCGCAGTGAGGCAGCAGTGCTAACCACTGTGCCACCATGCTGCCAATAGCTTGGTCAAAAGAGGCCAGTTTTAAGGAGCATTGAAAGAGGAGAGAGAGAGGTGTCGGGTGGGAATTGCACAGCTTGGGTATGGACCACTGGAAGACGCGTCCGCCAATGGCGGCACAGTTAAAACCAGGGGGCTAACCGAAACCAAGCAGAAAGTGTTGTGGGGCTGGGGGAGGGTTATGGAGATCAGGGAGTTAGATTTCTACCATGTGCCATCACCACAGCAACAGGGATGGGGGCGGGGGGGGGGTCGAAGTGCAGGGGAAACTGCTTGAATGCATGCTGCAAACACAAAGGAAGGATGTGGGTTCTTACCCACAATCCCACATGGGAAACTCTTTACCTCGTCTGTGACGCTATGGCAACATGCTCAGCAAAGGTGAAGAATTAAACCCCACTACCCTCCCATGCTGCTGCCGCTGCCCACACACACAAACTCAGGGTGGGGATGATTAGATTAGATTACTTACAGTGTGGAAACAGGCCCTTCGGTCCAACAAGTCCACACCGACCTGCCGAAGTGCAACCCACCCATACCCCTACATTTACCCCTTCACCTAACACTATGGGCAATTTAGCATGGCCAATTCACCTGACCCTGCACAGCTTTGGACTGCGGGAGAAAACCGGAGCACCCGGAGGAAACCCACATAGACACGGGGAGAACATGGAAACTCCACACAGTCAGTCGCCTGAGGCAGGAATTGAACCCGGATCCCTGGCGCTGTGAGGCAGCAGTGCTAACCACTGTGCCGCCGTGCCGGGTGGAAGAGCTAAAATAAAACCAACAACCCGGTCCATCCTAATGGAGCCCCAGCAGAGAAAGAGATAGGGCCACCCAGGAAAGGGTGTCAGTGCAGTTGGCTCGATTGTTCTTCCAATGGCAATGAAGATGGTGTAGGAAGGTCAAACAAAAAGGGGGAAAGGATCATGAGACTGATCAAAAGTGGATGTGTAATGAAGATCTCAAATCTGCTTTGACTGGAGCCAATGATCTCCTATTAATGGCGGGTGACCACGGAGACGCCATTCCCAACCACAAATGTTGTACTGGAATGCCAAACTCAAGAGTCAGTGACGCACAACCTTTCGAAAGGTCCGTTCAACAACAACGCTTACGCCACTGGGTGAGAGGCAGCTGAGAGCCCAAGAACAAGGAGGTTCTTCGAAAACAAGCCTTAAAGCGCAGTGAATGTGTTTATTGTTTCAAAGAAACATTCTGTTTTCTCTTCTAAAATATAGAGCCTCAGAACTGGTGGTCTCATCTGAATGAGTTATTTATATCCAGCTGAGACGTGTGAACCAAAAATGATCTCAAACATTTTTTAGCTCCAGATTCCGATGAAACAAACCTGGTACAACTTGCTGAGAATATTTTTCTCCTCTATTATTTGTTAAATAACTAGAATGACAGACCCTGGTACCAGTTCAGTTCGAAACATGTCAATGATGAGCATGAATAGGCCATTCAGCCCCTTGAATCCACTGCACTATCCAATAAAATCATAGCTGAGTGGACCTACATCTTACCTATCCCGCCCCCAAACCCCCCAAATCTTTTCAGCCTCTTGCTAATCAAGAATCTAACTAACTCAGCCATACAAAGTTTTAAGGACTTTGATTCCATTGTCTTTTGAGGAAGAGTATTCCAAAGACAGGTGGTCCTATGAGAAAAGGTTTCTCCTTATTTTGGTCTTAAATGGGCAACTCTTCAGTTTAAAGAATCACCCCTTGTTCTAGATTGTCCTGCAAGACAAAACATTATCTCCATATCCATGCTTCATAGCCTGTCAGAATCTTCCACAATCAAGTTGTAACTTGCTCTTTATTCCAGCTGATACAAGCCTAACCTGGTCAACGTGTCCTCAGAAGACAACCCACCCATTCCAGGCATTAATCAGGTAAACCTTCTGTAAATCTTCTGTGAATGGGCTCCAATGCCGGTTAAATAGGGAAACCAATCGTCCACACAGCACTCCAGAAGTGGTCAAACCAGTGCCCTGCATAACTGAAGAATAACCTCTCTACTTCTATATTCATTTATTGTGAGAGAAACAATCGGTTAGTTTCCTTCATTACTTGCTGTAGTCTGCATGCTACCCTTTTACACATTCATGTATTAGGATGCCCAGATCCCTCTGAAACACAGAGCTCTGCCATCTCCTACATTACAGTAACATGCTTGTTTTTTGTTCTTGTTACCAAAATGGACAATTTCACACTTTCCCACATCTGCTAGATAGATCTTTAACCAATCTATATCCCAATGAACGCTCATGCTTTCGTCATACCTTACATGCCTATCTTTAGGTCATCTGCAATTTTAGCAACCATATATTCTATCTCCACATCAAGTATTTTATATAAATTGGAAAATGTTGAGCACTGATCCCTGTGGCACACCTGACATAACACCTTGCCAACCCATGAAAATCTTTCATATATACCCGCTTTGTTTGCTGTTAGCCAGCCAATCCTCTAGCAATGCCAATGTATTAGGCCCTGTGCCATAAGCTTTTATTTTTGACAATAACTTTTGATGGGGCACTTTATGAAATGCCTTTTGCAAATTTAAATGCAGTAGATTCACCTGTTCATTTTAGCCAGAGGAAACATTACCTAATTCCAATAAATTGGTTAGACATGATTTCCTTTTCACACAACCATGTTCACTTTACCCAGTTCCCCTGAACTTTTCTAAAGTGCCCTGTTATAACATAGAGTCATAGAGATGTACAGCATGGAAACAGACCCTTCGGTCCAACCCGTCCATGCCAACCAGATATCCCAACCCAATCTAGTCCCACCTGCGAGCACCCGGCCCATATCCCTCCAAACCCTTCCTATTTATATACCCATCCAAAAGCCTCTTAAATGTTGCAATTGTACCAGCCTCCACCACTTCCTCTGGCAGCTCATTCCATACACGTACCACCTTCTGCGTGAAAAAGTTGCCCCTTAGGTCTCTTTTATATCTTTCCCCTCTCACCCTAAACCTATGCCCACCAGGTCTGGACTCCCCAACCCCAGGGAAAAGACTTTGCCTATTTATCATATCCATAATTATTTAAATATCTTGCCTCTGACATACATGAAGCTATATATGTTGCCTGTTTTCTGTCTCCCTATTTTCTTGAATTAAAGAATCTCTTTCACTATTTTCCAATTTAATAGGATCTTCCCTGAATGTAGGGAATTTTGGAAAATTGAACCGAGTGAATCAAGTATCTCACTTCTCATATTGTCATGGAAACAAAATCTCTGGAGTTATTTAGAGCTGGTCACTTGAGTAATTCAAGACGGCATTGAACGGTTATTTGGGTAGAAATGGTATGCAGGGAAATGGGGAAAAGGCAGGAGATTGGCAGTGGGTAATGGAGCCAGTGCAGGCATGATGGGCCAAATGGCCTCTTGTTGTGCCATAACAGTCCATGATTCTGTATGTGGATTTTTGTAAGAGATAAATTGTAGGATAAACTAGACGTGCCACAGAAATTTTATTCTCCTTTAGATTTCATAAAGACTGCCCAAAGTAAATGCATTCCATTTCTAAACACTGAAATCTTCTTTACAATATGCAAAAAAACCCAGCAAAATTAAATGCTTGATGCCCTGATGGCTTGCCTACAGTGGAGGATGAATTAGTAATTAAGGTCAATTACTCAAGGCCTATCACTATCTCAGGAGTTACATTATAGCAATCGCCAACTTCAGGAGGAGGGACAATGCAGCTTTGTTACTAGCACCCAAACATCACCATCAAAACTCCCGCCCTCCTCCCATCCATCCCTGATGTTCAGTGGCAGTGGGTGTACCACCTACACTTATGTGCTGCAGTAACTCAGCCAAGTGCCTTTGGCAGCACCTCCCAAACCCATGACCTCTTGAAAGACAAGGGCAGCAGACACATAGGACAACCTGCAAACTCTGCCCTCAAGCTACTCACCATCCTGACTTTAGAACATGCTGTAGTTCATTCATTCACTCTTGGTCGATACAATGTCACACAGTCTTACAGCAGGGAAACAGACTCTTCAGAACAACCAGTCCATGCCAACCGTAATCCCAAACTAAACTAGTCTCACCTGCCTGCTCCTGGCCCATATCCCCCCAAACCTTTCCTATTCATGTATTTACCTACACGTCTTTGAAACATCGTAATTGTGTTTGCATTCACCACTTCCTCAGGAAGTTCATTCCACACGCAAACCACCCTCTCTGTAAAACATTTGCCAGTCTTTTTTAAATCTCTCTCCTCTCACTTTAAAAATATGCCCCCCTAGTCTTGAAATCCCTCATCCCAACTTGAACCTCTTTCTCTAATGGTACTGCAGGTGTAGTTGCTCCCCATGAACTGTCGCGTTTCAAGGAGGTGACCTTCTCCATGGCAACGGGAGATGGTCATAAGTGTTAGCCTGGCCAGCAATGCTCACATCCCTGAATGAATAACTTAACAAAAAAGGACAGGACATTCAGTCAATTTGCTGAACAGCAGGAGTCTATGTGAACTGCTTAAGGCATCTCCACTCTCAAAACACGACACACCCTATTTCATGTTATTCAATTCAGCAATCTGATATATTTTTGTATCTTCTTCCAGTAGATGCCAATATACAAGACAATTCCCACAGTACTTTGAAACATGAATGAGGACAAGACTGGATCAACTTTTATGAGATCATTTGCAAAGGATTTGAACATCAACTACAAAATAGGATTTGCTTTGGAGACCAAAACGAAAATCCAATGCATCCAGGAACTTGCAAAGAGAGGAAGTGGTTCAAGATTTGAGAGTGAATCATTGCCAGAAGTTTCTATTGATAGCCTAGATAAACGCTAAGCAAATTTATTTTTCTCTGGTGTGCTTGTTATGACTTTTAAAAATAATTATATCATGATGAAATCACAACAGTTGACCTAAAGGTTCCATTAAGTTTTTTAGCAAAAGGAAACTCTCATTTCATTGATACAAATTATTTGACTGCTTGTGTGTGGCCATCCCATTTGGCAAAAGATTTAAGGCACAGAAAAGGCCATTCGAGCCACAGTATCTGTACTGACTGAAAAGGATCCAATGAGGTTAATACCACCTTCCCTTATTTGATCTATAAGCTTTCATCTCAAGTACATATTTAGGTGTGTTTGTAATGTACTGCAGGTTGCTGCCTTTATTATCTTTTCAAGCAGTGAATTGCAGAGCTATCTTACCCCCAGGGGAATTAATTACCCCTTCAGTCCGCTCCAATCCATCTACCAATCCTGTGCTCCTGGTTATTAACCTCAGCGACAACAGAAAGAGATGGACTCCATGCAAGCCATTAGACTTTAAAAGGGCCTAATTAACCCCAGCCTATCCACTCACTGTTAAATTTCTCCAATCCTGGCAAGGAGCTCCACTTTGTCCTGTTTCTCAACATTTAATGCTCAAAAAGGCCGTGAGTCAGACCCAGAAGCAAACCACCACACTGAATCCCCCTGCTAACTAATCTCAGAGCCATGTAATGACGTGCTCAAGCTGAGAAATCATGGTTATCCAGTTTCACAGAGTCATGGTCATACAGCACAGAAACAGATCCTTTGGTCCAACTAGTCCATGCTGAACAAAATCCCAAATTAAATTAGTCCTGCCTGCTCCTGGCCCATATCTCTAACCAAGTGTCTTTCAACCATTGTAACTCTACCCACGTCCACCACTTTCTCTGGCAGCTCATTCCACACACGAGCCACCCTCTGTGTAAAGAATTTGCCTTTCATGTCTTTATTAAAACTCTCTCTCTGCGCTCACCTTAAAAATGTACCACCTAGTCTTGAAATCCACCATCCTAGGGAAAAGACAAATACCATTAATCCTGTTCCCTCCCCCCTCAGCGTTTTATAAATTTCTATAAGATCACCTCTCACCATCCAACACTCCAGTGAGAAAGATCCCAGTCTATTCTTTATAGCTCAAACCTTCCATACCCAGAACATCCTGGTAAATCTCTTCTGAACCCTCTCCAGGATGTGGTGGAGGTTGGTACAATTGCAACATTTAAAAGGCATCTGGATGGGTATATGAATAGGAAGGGCTTAGAGGGATATGGGCCAAGTGCTGGCAGGTGGGACTAGTTTAGGTTAGGATATCTGGTTGGCACGGACCAAAGGGTCTGTTTCCGTGCTGTATATCTTTATGACTGAGCAATGAAGGCAAGCGTACTAAACATCTTTTTAACCACCCTGTCTACATGTGACACAAACTTCTAAGAAATATGTACCTGAATCCCTAGACCCCTCTGTTCTACAACACTAGGCCAAAGGCCCTACTATTAATTGTATAAGTCCTGCCCTTATTTGTTGTATCAAAATGCAATACTTCTGGAGAGAAGTCAGTTTCATCAAATACCCAATGCTGCAGTGACAAACACGGACCACAATCTGTCACTTCTGATCGATGATGACGGGGAACCAGTTTCAGAGATTGACTGATTTTCAACGATGACACTGAATCTAAGCCACAGACAAACAGAGAGCGCCCAGGTCATCTGCCCAATTCTCAAAGCAGACTGATAGTTCCTGGAAATGCAATATGCCTTGGACACACAAAATAACAATGAATAAAGTTATCCTGAAGTCACAATCAGGATGTTACATTCCTACCTGAGAAATGAAACAAGTAAACTCAAAAAAATAGTTGCAAGAAAGTAACCACACTGCTGCTGCATGAACTGTGGTGAATGTGGGAGTGTGTTTTAGAGAATCATTTAAAAAAAGACATTTTATTGCTTAAAGGGAGGCAGGAGGAAAGGGCTGTAGGAGTTGAAACATTTCCCAAATGTCAGCTATTTGATATTTAACAAAGCTGCACTTCTAAGGTTCATTTCTGGGCCATATATTTCAAAATAACCTTGCACATGAAAACTGCGACATTGGCATTGTCATAAAGTCTGCTGAGGAATCAACTGTTAGTCAGCAAGTATCTGACTGGCTACAAACTGTAACCAGAACATATCATGAAGGAATAGCCTTGCGACAGAAACAAAACCTTGCAATTAAATCAGTCAGTTTTGAAATTGCAAATCCTGAAATGGCAAGTACCATTCTCTATGCATGTCATGAGTTGCGTTTCCATGGATGGTCTCCCTCAATCGTCCCAGAATTGGAAAGCCAACAGATGTGTGTAAGGTGCATCTTAGATAGGATACATTTCAAATGATCACGGTGTCAAACAGGCTGTAAATAATTATGAGCAAACCTTACTAGTTCCATGAAGTTAGGTTAACATTTTCATTCCCTTCTGAATGGCTCCATTGGTCAATCCCCACATCTCCTTTTAGAATCTGGGCCTAATGAAACACAGCAGGATGAACGCTCCCCCATCACTTCTTTTCCAAATGGTGTTACAAAGAACCTGTCAGATCTGGAGGAGAATGCTCTCTAGGCGAGCTTAGCTTGACCTCCAACCATCTTGTGCTTGCACCACACATTCCTGAACTCTCCCACCCACTTCCTGTGCTGATAATCCACTCTACTCAGGAGCCCAGCTTGCTCCACACTCTTCCCAATGAACCAGCCACATGGGATGGGATAATGCACTCCAAGAGCGGAATGATCCGATGGATCTCTCTGTGGGTAGCAATGTTGTGAAGAGGCAGGACTTCCAGAAATGTGTGCCTGGAAAGCTCTGTTACTGTTGAACTCATTCATCTCAGCAATCAATAACTCAGACAAAGATTGCACGTGTGTACAACACTAAGAAACCTAAGTGGGAAACATGTGATGGATTTTGCTTTGGCTGTACAGTTAAAGTTGATTCTTTCGAGTGTAAACTGAAGCCTGGACCTTGCTCTGAGCATCCACAAAGACCTGTGGGTGCTGGAGATCTGAAACAAGTAGATAAATGGCTGGAGAAACTCATTGGGTGTGGCAGCATCTATGGAGAGAGAAATAGAGTTAACATTTGGAGTTCAGAGACCCTTCTCTCTCTCTCTGTACAGATGCTGCCAGATCTGCTGAGTTTCTCCAGCACGTTCTGTTAGGATGAAATCAGGAATCTCATTGCCTGCAGTCAAGAGGCAGACCAGCTGTTTGGAGCATAGATTAGATTATGATTAAATTCCCTACAGTGTGGAAACAGGCCCTTCAGCCCAACAAGTCCACACTGTCCTCCGAAGAGTAACCCACCCAGACACATTCCCCTATGCTATATTTACCTCTGATAGATGCACCTGATATTATGGGCAATTTAGCATGACCTGCACATCTCTGGACTGTGGGAGGAAACCGGAGCATCCGGAGGAAGCCCACACAGACACAGGGAGAATGTGCAAACTCCACACAGACAATCGCCCGAGGTGGGAATCGAACCCGGGTCCCTGGCGCTGTGAGGCAGCAGTGCCTCCCTGTGTATGTGTTTCTGGCAGCATGACTGAAACACCTTCTGTAATGTTTTGACATTACCATGGAAAAGAGTCCTCATTAACAGTAGCATACAAAAGCTCAAGATGTTCAGATGTGAGTGGGCCAGAAAAGATTGCACAGCTCGGACACATTTCCCTCTCGATGCTCCACTTGCAAGTCGAGACATTCAAACAGGAAAATCTGCTCCATTACATTTTTTGAACACTTTACATCAGGAATAGGTAACATCCACAAATTAAATGGGTAATCTGTACAGTTCGAAAAACTGCTGCCATCTCAAAAGTTTTAATGAATACATTTCACAAACTATGCAAGATGCAGATTTTCAGTTCATCAAAACGTCACCCCTTCTTTGATTATTTCCTGCACTGGTTCAAAATGATTAAACTAACAAACATGTTTTGCAGCTTACTTGTGATTTTGCATTTTGTACAAAGCTGCTGTCACCCAATCCCCTACCAACCACACCCACACCCACCCTCAATTCCAATCCTCCTCTGGAATTTAAAAGAAGCTCAGTAGAAACTCTCATTTTAACTTCAGTCTCAGGGATATGACAGTGGTTGCCAGGAACTGCAGGTCACTCCCTAAAACCTTGCTGTGAAGTTGTGGTATTCTTTCCCACAGAGGGCTGTCGAGGCTGCATTATTCAAGGCTGAGAGAGACAGATTTTTAATCAATGAGGGAATTAAAAGGTTATAGGGAAAAGGCAGGAAAGTGGAGTGGAGGGTGACCAGATCAGCCATGATCTCATTGAATGGCAGAGCTGGGCTGAAAGGCCTACTTCTGTTTCTGTCTCTTGTGGTCTACCTCAAGGAACTATGGCACTGCAGCATTGCGACAGGTTTTTGCAACAATTAGTTTTTTTTTTGAAATTATAACGACACTGAGCATCAAGAATCACCCAGTTAGACAACGATGGGCCAAACGACCCCAGCCCATTAGAGCTGGGTTGGGACAGAAGACCAGGAGAACAGTCCCTCTGGTAGACTTCCCAAGTGTTCCTGCCTCTGAGGGGTCTTGCCATGATGGGGTCAAAACAGTAGAGAGCAATCCCTGGGCAGTGACAGATAATTGATTAGACCCAACAATGGGTCAGCAGGGGGAACGACGGTGATGTTATTGGATCTTTCCATGAGTCAATGGGCTTCTTGTAGAGGCCAGAAATTGGCAGGCAATGGGACAGGGATGGTGATTTTTCCCAACTCTGGGAAGACCATGAGGTGAGTCCTTCTGCTCCCTGATCCAGAACAGAGTCTGGCATCAGGATCACGGCACCATCAAGAAACGTCAGCCCAAGGAGCCTGTCCCCTTTCCCAACTGGTGTGGGAAGACGTTACACCATGAAGATTGCCACATCAAGAGACCAATGGCACGAGCAAAGGCAGCAGAAAATGCGATCACAGAGTTGGCAATCCAAAGTGTGCCTGTGTGCAGCAACATGTTTCATTGAAGAATAAGTTGTTTTGCTCCGGCAGGTTTTACACATCCCCACCGCCTCGTTTTTTTTTATTTGAGGTTGAATTGCAAATTTTTTTTTCTCAAAAAACAAACATCTCAAAACGCCTCGATTGTTGAAAACAACACCTGACAGTTGGCTAATCGCTTTCTGATCTTTGAAAAACAACAGACAATGACAAGCCAGCTTCTTGTAAACTGGGGAAGGCACACAGCTGAATGGTTCCCCCTTCCCCTTCACTCATGCAAGGGCCAAACTTCCCCTTGCAACTCACAACCACAAAAGTAAGAAATTTTACTACCGAGAAATTATGCTTCTAAGAAGAAATAGCTTGCTTCAGGAGGACTGAACACAAAACCTCGACACTTCCTGTGCTTTTATCTGAAATTTGCAAACAAGCTTGCAACACAAAATGTGGAATTGTGGTTAAGGTTGTATGACTAGCGATCTATGTATATTAATCAATTAATTCAGTAAATAATATATATTAATCAGTTAATGCAGTAAATAATATGGAAAGTTCACAATGAGGGTGGGCAGCGATGGCGAGAATGAGAGCATAGCACCAACCTTCATTCCTTCATCTGCGTTTACTTTGCTCCCCGAAATTAAACTGATCGCAAATGGCTTCTCCAGGTTCCACAGGCTGGTTCCAAATTGCTGCAGAAAGCAAGGAAGTACAAGGTCAATTTCTGCACACCCTCACCGAAGTGCCAAGTGTTATATTTACAGGGAGCAGAATGAGTGAGGCAGACTGCAAATGATCAAGATAAATAGAGAGTTATTTATTCAGGATGCTTTGAAACACTTACTCAGACACTGCACACTTTCTCTGGCATGCCTGACAATAAGAGATGCTATAACTCTGCACATTGTCACTCTCAGTTAGATTTATCTGTTCATTAATTGGGTGTTTAATTGTGTTTGGGGGGGTGAGCATTACTCAAGTCTCATCGATGTTTCTATGTACAGGAACAGAGTGTAATGGATTGTTTGGTTGGCAGTGCAGGATATACAAAATGTATCTTTGTTTGTTAAAGACGCTAAGTCAACAGATTCAACAGCTTTCCATCCTCTATCACTGCAGACTGCAAACGCTGGAAAACTGAGACAAAAAATGAGAAAGTGTTCAACAGGTTTGGCAGAATCTGCGCGGAGAGAAACAGAGTGGATGGTTTGACGAGATTCCCTCAGATCTGAGCTGGATTCTATGGGCCAAAGGAGGCACCAAATGAAGCCTCAACAACACTCCCCCCAAGCTTGACCCTCCAACTCGTGAAATTTTAATTGCATTTCAAAGTTACCTACTGGAAATCCCAGGTCTCCTGCCTAACTCAACAGTCACCTCAAAATGTTGAAACCAGATAGTGTTGGTGCATGCTCACCTTTGCAAGTACAATGCAAGGGTGTGACAAATAATATTTTCCATCCTTTCCCTCTATTGTATTAATTTTGCAAAACAACTTTTATTTAAGTCGTACTTGTTCAAATCAAAATCATTCTTTCTCTGCCAATGTTCAACAGAATCAAACAGCACAGAAAGAGTTCATACTGACCTCAATCCCAAACTGAACTAGTCCCACCCGTTTGCTCCTGGCCTACATCCCTTCAACCTTTCCTGTTCATATACTTATCCTCGTGTCTTTTAAACGTTGTAATTGTACCCACATGCACTATTTCCTCAGGAAATTCATTCCACACGTGAACCACTATCTGTGTAAACAATTTGCCTCTTATGACATTTTAAAATCTTTCTCCTCTCAACTTAAAAAGTGTTCCCCCCCGCCCCAGTCTTGAAATTCCCCCATCCTAGAGACAAGACAACGATCATTAACCTATCTATATCCCTTAAAACTATTATCAGGTCGCCTCTCAAACCCTCACATTCCAGTGAAAAAAATCCCACCCTATCCAGCCTCATAACTCAAACCTCCATACCTGGCAACATCCTGGTAAATCTCTTCTGAACCCTCTTCAGCTTAATAGTATCCTTCCTATAACTTGGTGACCAGAACCGGACACATTTTATCATAAGTGTCCTCACCAATGTCTTGTACAACCTCAACATGACCTCCTAACCCCTACACGCAAAGGATCCTTTTGAAAAATAAAAGATTTGTGTGTCATCACTGAATCCATTCTGTGCGTCTGAGGGCTCCAGTGACAAACGTAGCAAAAGTGAATTAGGAACTGGATTGGTTTTGCAGCTCGTGGCTTGTACACAACACATTATAGCATGTTCAAAAGCAAAAGGATGAATAGAACCATGCCCCCTATTAATCATAAAAAAGAATATTTTTATTGAATCAGGTGCTTGTTAATCAGGGTTTGATGTTAAATTTTTGACAGTTTTGAAATATTCAAAACGTTTAAGTGTTTTTGCTTGCTTTGCCAAATTTAAAGACAGAATTTAAAGTCACAGTTCTCTTTTACGGCGAAATTGACAACAACTGCAAAACAGCTGGTCAATTACATGTCACAGACAGGCTGCTAAGATCTGAGCGCATTCCACTGTATTATGACTGATTTGATTTTTGATTTGTTATTGTCACATGTACCTAAGTACAGTGAAAAGTTTTGTTTTGCATGCATTACAGGCAGATCATGTCATTAAGGGTAGCACGGTGGCTCAGTGGTTAGCACTGCTGCCTCACAGCACCAGGGTTGCAGGTTCAATTCCAGCCTCGGCTGACTATCTGTTTGGAGTTTGCATGTTCTCCCCATGTCTATGTGGGTTTCCTCTGGGTGCTCCAGTTTCCTCCCATAGTCCAAAGATGTGCAGGTAAGGTGAATTGGCCATGCTAAATTGCCCATAGTGTTAGGTGCATTAGTGAGAGGTAAATGGGACTGGGTGGTTTACTCTTTGGAGGGTCGGTGTGGACTCGTTGGGCCGAAGGGCCTGTTTCCACAGTGTAGGGAATCTAATCTAATCATACAAAGATCATAGGGCAATAGAACAGAGCGAGGAAGACAAAGTTACAACTGTAGAGAAGGTGCACAAAAAGCAAGATCAGCATTGGATTTGAAATGTGAGTGGTCCATTCAGCTGTCTAATACTAACTGGGAAGAAGCTGTTCCTGAACCTGTTGGTATATGTGTTTGAGCTTTTGTATCTTCTGCCTGATGGAAGCGGTTGGAAGAAATTATAACCAGGGTGGGAAGGGTCTTTGATGATGTTGGCTGCCTTTCTGTAGCAACAAGAAGTGCAGGAGGAGTCAATGGATGGAAAGTTGGCTTGCGTGATAGTCTGGGCTATGTTCACAATTCTCTGTACTTCCTTTATGGACATGTTTAATCGTGGGAATTATTAACTTCTTTCCCCATTTTTGGAAAGAATCCACACCCATAATCAGAGTAATACGGATTGTCAGATTTTAGCATAGTCTACCTTTCCATCTCCTCAGCTGGGAAAGGCAGATGAAAACGCAAAACTAAAAGTACCCTTCCTGCCAGTGGGAAAAGGAGGGTAGGAATCATACAGTAAGGAAGCCCAAATCCAGCAGCTTCATTTGGAGTTAGAGCAGAGTTCAAACTGGGTGCCAAATTCACGATTACAAATGTCTTAAAAACAGAAGTCACAAACGCATGAGTAGATGTAGTGCCCTTGAAGTGGGGCAAGGGTCTGTTCAAGTGTCACAATCTCAAGTTCTTTAAGTCCACAGTTCTTGGAAAACAAACAGCCTTAAGTTACTAGAGTAAAGAAAAATGACCATATACTGGACGACTTTGATTGACAGGCTCTCTGATGTAGGATAATATACATTATGACCAACTGTTCCACATTTTTGAGTGAGTTCTTGGAGCACTTATCTCAGCACAGGATTCCACATTCATGGCGTGATTAACACTTTAAAGAGGCTATGAAAGGATTATTTGCTTTTAATGTTGTAACTAAATAGAAATTTGTTTTTATAACTGACTGAATACATTAATGAGTGTTAACAGCTTTGCATGGGTTTCAAGAACACGGGTTGGTTTTTCACTCGAGTACATTAGATTGCTAGAAGATTATAAATTTGCTCTTTATTGCTTCAGATCTCCTGATATTTGCCAATGGTAGATAGTGGGTGAGCGGCAATAGTGATAAAAACAAAAACCGCAGATGCTGGAAATCTGAAACAAAGACGGAGCAGAATAGCTCTTAAGAAGAGTCACACCAGAATCAAAAGTTAATTCTGTTTCTCCACAGATCCTGCCAAACCTGCTGAGTTTCTCCAGCATTGTCTGAGTAGCTGGTAGTGGCAAGGGCAGTAAGAGGGTTCATAAGGGTAGAAGGAGATATGAGGGGCCAAACTGGGTCTGAGGGACCATGTAGTTTTGGTGAGAATATGAGGGTCTAATATTTTTTAAAACAAATGGTACACAGTCTGAGAGAACAGTGGTGGCTCCTCTAACCAGCCCTATGGTTACCAGGGCTCAGTTTCTATGGTTACCTAGGCTCAGTTGCTGAGGCTGGGGGGGTTCGAGTCAATTGAGTACCCACTTTTGGGGTGAAATTTGGGTTTAACTGGACTCTTAAATCAAAGGAAATCAAAGGATTTCCCCAACTTGACATTGAAAATATGTCCAAATTATCTTTCATGTGAAATGGTGAAAGGTGCTCGATTTCCCTGAGTTTTGTAACTTAGGGTGAGATTTTGTCATTTTGTATCTCATTGTGTATATTTGAAAGTGAGAGAGATAGGTTCTTGATTGTCAAGAGGA
This sequence comes from Chiloscyllium plagiosum, assembly GCF_004010195.1. NCBI lineage: Eukaryota > Metazoa > Chordata > Chondrichthyes > Orectolobiformes > Hemiscylliidae > Chiloscyllium > Chiloscyllium plagiosum. Next base: position 37,288,004 of record NC_057743.1, on the reverse strand, counting down.
TCAAGGGTTATGGGAAGAAAGGGGGAGAATGGGGTTGAGAAACTTATCAGCTATGAATGGCAGAGCAGACTTAATGGGCTGAATGGCCTAATTTCTGTCCCTATGTCTTATGGTCTTATGATCTTTACCATTGTTGCAGTGTGTCTGTGTTACTCCTCATCAGTTGTAACTCACTAGTTAATTTCCCCTTTGCACTTGGTGCTTTCCTCTCTTGCTGCTGTCATATTACGCAAAATGTTTCTGACATTGAAAAACTGTAATTCATTCACTTCATGTGTGGTCTTCCTTCATGCTGTTGATACTTTGGAGGCTGCTGGTACCCCACTGGACTTCCAGAGCTAGGGGTGGTACAAGTGAGCGCATAAGGTAGAAATGTGGATATTAGTAAACCAGGCAGGTTCAGTCCAGTGATGGCAGCAAACTGCACCCCATCCCCCACCTATATACACACACACACACACGAACGTATCATACATTCACCATTGCCTTCTCGAGGATAACTGGGAAGGGGTAATTTACTATGCCAGCAATATCACATCCCATGAGCGAATGAAAACAAAATGCCATTCCCAAACTATCTAGAGGTCACAGGGTACACAGCATGTGATACCTTCCACTTGGAGTTTTGTGAGAATCCAAGCAGATCCAACAGCAGAGCTTTGTTTATGTTTTCAGCTGGTCTTCGACCTGTGTATAATGGTGATATTGTAGTGCCAAATGTTTTAAAGAAGAAAGCACAAAGGAAGTGGCATTAAAGCAAATATCTTTGTAAGGCCAAAAAATATCAAGTTGGAATTCTTCTCCTTGTTGTTTCCTGAAGTTTGTTTGTGTCTGCAGCATACACACACACACACGCACGTGTGCACACAGTCACAGGCAAACATACACAGAGACAACACACACAGACACCTGTGCACACACAGAGACAAACACATACACACACAAAACACGTGCACAGTCACACATGACACACGTGTACGGACACTCACAGACACACGCACTGATATGCACACAAACACACTCAGATACATGCATGTGACATACACACAGATTGGAGAAGTGCCGAGGACAAGGAAGGAGAAAAATAATGTCTTTGGCAAGGATTCTCTATTAAACTATGAACCAAAAGACACTAGAAGCTTCATTGTTTTTGTCTTAGTTTTAAATAAATTCATTTACTCCAGGGTGAAGTCCCTTTCTGATCATCCCCTTGCCCCCTTCTCAACTAGCTTCCTTCCCATGCCCCTCCCCTGACTTCTTTTTGGGGGCAACACCACAGGAACTGACCTCCCCCGCAGTTCGCACATTCCATCAAAGTTCACACATGAGCCTGATCACAGAGGGATTCCATTTCTGGAAACACTGCAGTCAGATCCAGTTATGTCCATAAACAATATCCAGGAATGCAGATGTCAAATATAATTAGCACAGGCACAACCATTCCCATCCCTCGGGTGTTACCATTCATTGGGGCGCGAATGTTAACTTTCATATCCCACCCCCACTTCCCTAATTCAAACTGTTATACATTAATGCAGCATATGAATTAGGAGGCCACTTGAACCCTCAAACCTCTTCTGCCATTTGATGGAATTGGGCCGATCTACCTTTGTGTCCGCCCACCGTAAACTCTGACTCCTTTGGCCATCAAATGCCTGTCTAAGAAAAGCAAAGTGCTGCAGCTGCTGGAAATCCGAAATACAAACAGAAAGTGCCGGTGAAACTCAGCAGGTCTGGCAGCATCGTTAGAGAGAGAACCAGAGTTAGGTTCTGATGGAAAATCATACTGAACTCGAAACATTAATTTCATTTCTCCTTTCACAGATGCTGCCAGACCAGCACATTGTTACAGCGCTTTTTAAAATGTAAGTATCTGTCTAATGCAGCCTTGAACAAGTTCAATGACCCAGCCTCCACAGTGCTCTGAGGAAGAGAATTGCTCAGACTAACCACCCTTTTCAATACATGAGACCCATAATTTCTAAGCTAGGTCTAGTTCTAAGTCTCTCCCACCCAGCAAAATATCCTTTCACCATCCACTCTGACAGTCTCCTCAGGGTCTACTATATTTCAATAATGTCACCTCTCATTCTTCTGAACTCCAATGTCTATGGTCCCAAGCTGACCAACCTCTCCTCATGAGTTAACCCATTACCTCAGGAATCAGTTGAGCAAAGATTCCCTGAACTCCTTCTAATCTACAGACCAAGGGTGGAATGTATATGATTTATTTTGCTTTAAAGAAAAAGCGTCGACTGCTTTTTATGTCAAAGGGCCAGACAGAACATTGACAGAAAAGGAAGACAGTATCAGGTTTAATGTAGCTTCGTTGACAAGAGTTAAAGAAGAGTGTATGCCAAATCTATTGCCAATAGAACAAATGCTCCTTTTAACTTTTTGAAGGCAGAACCAAGGATGAGCTATCAAATGTAAATTATATTCACGGAAGCACCTGATCTCTTTTAGTTTATTATATTTAAATAATCTTGTAAGGCAGAATTTTCTTTTATTACTGTGTTTCTGATTAGAATCTCAAACACTATTAACCACACACAGTATATTGAATGCAACTACCACTGTCTATTTATAACCATGAACACTGCGGGATTTCTGTGTCATGTATTGGTGTTACACAGCTTCAGACTGTAAAGTCCCTAACAGCACTTAAACTCTACCTTGAACTCCAGGTGACTGCGGCCACCAGAGCAAGAGATTTCCTGTATTTTTTGCTAGTTTACGACTGTGTAACCTTTCTCGTGTTTACAAGCCACTTGCAAGGTCAATGGATTAGTCTTACGTATTTCACCACATCTTAATGAGGCTGCTCCAAAAGTTCATTTCCTGATGCCTATCAAATGCTAATTTTGTTATATCAGAATCACATCTGCTACAATAGGAGCCTGTGCCAGATGTTCCAATGCAGTAGATGTCACCAAATGCCATTCCTCTTATGACAGCTCAGAGATAAAGTCAAAAGATCCAGATTTTCCAACTAGGGTCATGCACTATATACAGAGACTCTCATTCCTTGAGAATATTCTGAACTGCTTTACAACCAAATGAGCTACTTGTGAAATACTATTTGAACAAATCTATCAGATCTCAAAGATTAAATGATAAGTAGCATGAATACAGGGGAGCCTCTTGCAGTGAGGAGAGTCCTTTAGCTCAGTTTGTGATGCAGAGTGATGCCAATGGTGTGGGTTCAATTCCTGCACCAGCTGAGATTACTGAGGTCTCCTTTTCAACCTCTCCCCTTGTCTGAGGCATGGAGGCCCTCAAGTTAAACCAATGCCAGTCGTCTCTGTCTCGAACAAGAGAGTAGCCCATGTGGCTTTGTAGGGACGTTTACGTTTACTTGTACTGAGCAACATTCATGTCTCCTAATAACAGAGCTGACAGCCAGAGGGCAGGTAAGTGGTGCTGAGGCAGCAAAATGATAGCCATGATCTTATTGAATGGCAGAGCAGGCTCCATGGGCCAGATGGCCCACTCCTGCTCCTGTTCCTAGTTCCTATGTTCTTATGAACTTGAACATCTGGGAGACAGGAATTAAATTTAAAATCCACTTCAGCTATAGAACATAAAAGTAAGTAATTGGATTAGTGATCAGACATTTCAACAAGTATAATTTTCTCCAGGCCATCATCACGGTGTGCTGCGTTTTAGAAGTTAATTACACTGGGTAATCCAATTCACCCACAATGCACTGGACAGCTGCCACAGGGACAGACAAACGGACTTCCTACCTTTTTAACTGGAAGAGGCGGTGGTTTGGAATGGGGCCGTGCCTTTGTGATTTGACCCAGGCTGCTGAACTGCTCATCCTGGTAGGACTTGATCGTGGAATAATGGACCATCGTCAAATGTGGAGTTAGGTTGCTGGACATACAATTACAGATATACTGGAGAAAGAAAAGCACAAGGCACACTTGGTGCTGGTAACTTGTTAAACTACACCCCCATAGTTAAACATTCTGATGCAATTTGGCCTTGCAGTTATGGAACACAGCAAGGTCACAAATCAAACCAACATACAAGCAATCATCATAAGAGTTAATAGGGTAGATCATCATAGCAACAACTATTTCTCAGAACAGCTTGGACAGACAGCACATTCATAGATGTGTCATAGATTCCCCGCAGTGTGGAAGGAGGCCAGTTGGCCCATCAAGTCTGCACCCTCTGAAGAGCATTCCACCCAGATCACCACTCTCCCCATAACCCTGCAGTGCCCATGGCTAGTCCGCCTAGCCTGTACATCCCTGCACACTATGGGTAACTTAGCATGGCCAATCCACCCTAACCTTCACATCTTTGGATTGTGGGAGGAAACTGGAGCTCCCAGAGGAAACCCACACAGACATGGGCAGAATGTGCAAACTCCACACAGACAGTCACCCGAGGCTGGAATTGAACCTGGGACCCTGGTGCTGTAAGGCTGCACTGCTAACCACTGAGCCACCGTGCCATCCTCTGTGCAGAGGATCTCTCCTCTATGTGCCATGTAATTTCTGACACCAGCAACAACTGACATTTATGTCATACAGTGACAGACATTAACAATCTCCAATAGGGGAGAATCTATCCCTCTTCCCCGACATCTGCTGGAAGCGGAAGGGTGAGATGTTTGTTTCGGAGCAGGACAGACTGGATGGGTCTTTTTCTGTGCTGCAGACCTCGATGACTCTTAATGTTCAATGAATTACCGTCACTGAAATCCCCATTATCAACATCCTAGGGTTCAGCATTGACCAGAAACTTCACAGAACTGGTTGTACAAAGAGAGAGAGGCTACAAGAGCAGGTCAGAGACTAAGAATCCTACAGACCTCCTGATTCCCCAAAGCCTGTCCACCAGCTACAAGGCACAAGCTAGGAGTGTGATGGAACACTCCCCACTTGCCCGAATGGGGGCAGCTCCAACAAAACATGAGAAAACTGACAATATCCAAACAAAGCGGCCCACTTGTCTTTCGCCCCTTTAAACACTCTATCCCTTCGCTGTTGATGCACAGTAGCAACAACTTTTAGCATCTACAAAAGGCATGGCAGTTACACACTGAGGTTCCTTCAATAGCACTTTCCTGACCCACGACCTCTATCATCTCAAAGGACAAAGGTAACAAATCATTTCGAAACATCACAAACCACACACCAGCCTGACTTGGAAACTTGTTGCTAGGTCAAAATGTCTCCTTCTCTAATGGCCCCCTGGTTGTAGTTACACCCCATGGACTACAGTCACTGAAGAAAGCAGTTCACCATCACCTTCTCAAGGACAGCACTGGATGAGCAATAACTACTGACCTCGTCAGCAATGCAACATAATTTTTAAAAAAAAAGCTTCCCTCAGGTTGAGTCATTTTGATTTATGTCCTCAAATGTTCAGAAATTTAAAATTCTAATTACTATTATCTTGGGAGAAATCCTCTCTTTGCAGGTTATCAGATGGAGGAGATAATATATATATTTCTTTAAGGCATTACAAATTGTTTGGTAATTCCAAATTTAAACATTACTGAAGGGTGACAAGAAGTCAAAGCTTTTTGTCTTGCACTCCCCAGGATTAGGTTGCAGGAAACAAATGTGAGAAAATGGAACACTAATTTACACAGATTTTGAAAGACTGGGCCACTGTTGCCATGGTGATGCAGCGGAAGCAGTTAACTGTCAATCTTCATTCCCAAATTATACAGCACCCTGGCCAGTCAGAGTCTAACTGCCTGGTGTATTTCCATGCCAACAACAGTCAATCAGCACCCTCTTCTCATTCTCCAAAGGTCAGCGTCCCCTGTTTCAAGCCTGTCTGTTGTATCCTAGCTCTGAGGAGAGCAAGACAAAACATGTCTTGTCTCCCTTTAGCAATTTTGATATTAGCCAAAATAATGAGAAATCTCATCAAAGGTCAGTGCTTCAATCCTTCCAACGCAAAACATTCATAAATCTTACGTTTTTTTAAAATTCACACATGGGACTTGGGCATTGCTGGCTGGCCAGTATTTATTGCCTGTCCCTAGCTCCCTTTGAACTAAGTGGCTTGGTAGGCCAATTCAGAGGGTAGTTGAGAGTCAACTACATTGCTGTTGGTCTAACATCACATGTAGGCCATACCAGGTAAGGAAGGCAATTTCCTTCCCTGAAGGGCATTAGTGAACCAGATGGGTTTTGACCATGAGATGATTGTCAGGAAATCAATAGATTCTGAATTTCAGGTTATTATTGAATTCAAATTCTGCCATCACAGGATTTGAACCTGTGTCCCCAGAACATTAGCTGAGTTTCTGGATTAACAGACTAGCAATAATACCACTAGACCATCATCTCCCCTTGTCTGTTACCAGGCAGATTGGTCATGTGATCTGGATGGTAGCGATCCCCAAAATTGTCACTGATACTGTTTCCTGATTACTCTGGAGTGTCTCAAACCCAATGTGTCAAGATCAAACAGCACAATACAACAGTACAAAGTAATGGCTCAGATTACAATGGACAACAACTGACTAAGGCAAGTCTTGCTTCATTTTCTCTGAGCTAGATTCAACTGTTCAGGCAACTCTCATCAATGAATGCACACCAAATACCAATACATGTTGTGTACTCCCTGTCTTTCTCTTGTGTTTTGAGACATGGCCATTGTTGCCATGGAGATGCAGCAGGAACAGTTAACTGTCAATCTACATTCCCAAATCATGCAGCACCCTGGCCAGTCAGAGTTCTCTTTACAGGCTGTACAAAACAGCTATACAATTGAAGAGCATAGGATCATAGAATCATAAATTCGCTACAGGGTGGAAACAGACCATTTGGCCCAGCAAGTCCACAGTGACCTTCTGAAGAATAAGCCACAAAGACCTATTCCTCTACCCTATTATTCTACATTTCCCCTGACTAATGCACCTAATCTACACATCCCTGAAAATTAGGGACAATTTAGCACGGTCAATTCATCTAACCTGAACATCTTTGGATTGTGGGAAGGAAACCGGAGCATCCAGAGGAAACCCATGCAGACACGGGCAGAATGTGTAAACTCCACACAGACTGAGACTGGAATCGAACCTGGGTCCCTGCCACTGTGAGGCAGCAGTGCTAACCACTGAGCCCCATTTGATTCAGATGTCTAAACAAACTACCTGTAGAGGAACACAGAAAGGTAAAGGAGGTGAAGCAGTTCACCTTGAATCGGCTGAGGGGATAGTTTCCATAGATATAATCTTCCGTCCCGTTCACCTGCAGTGTGTAATCCTCTGCATCGTCAACTACTTTATGTCGGAAAACCGTTGCTTTCTTTTTCACAGCTAATTTCATCAGCAGTGCAGGAGGAGCCTGGGAGGAAATTTGGAAGCTGAAACTTTCCTAATATTGGAGGAAAAGAAAAGGCATCAATTAGGTGAAGACAACCAAACCGTTCAAAAGCTCTTTCCACAAAGAACGGGGAGATTGTGGGATTGGGTCACAGACAATCTGGTTAAAGTGAATATTCTAGATTCATTTAAGAAGAAGCTGGATTACCCAGTTCAGCAGAAGGGACAAGGGTTATGTTGGTATAATTAGATAAGGAAAGACAGGCGAGACTTAATTTGAGCATTAACCCAGTGAGGACTAGTTGAGCAGAATGGTTTGGTTTCTAATCTCTGTATTAATTTTTATTCATTCATAGGAAATGGGTACTTTTGGCAGAACAAAGACTTAATTCCCAAACATAAATTCTGCAAGTTGATGATGAACACATGACATGTAGAGGCGTACACAATGCCCTTCGGGATTTTGACCCAGCAGCAGTGAAGGAACAGCGATATATTTCCAAATCAGGATGGCGAGTGGCTTGGAAATTCTGTGTCTTATGATTCTGCTCCACAACCACCTGATGAAGAAGCAGCGCTTCGAAAGCTAGTGCTTCCAAATAAACCTGCTGGGCTATAACCTGATGTTGTGTGATTTTTAACCTCGGTGACTTTCCTAATTAGTCCACATGTGGAACCTTGTCAAAGACTTTACCAAAGTCCATACAAACAATGTCGATGGCTCTGCCCTCAACAACCTTTTTGGTTACTTTCTCAAAAAACTTAATCAAGTTTGTGAGACACGATTTCCCTCGTACACAATCATGCTGACTATCCCCAATCAGTCCTTGCCTCTCCAAATGCGTGTGAATCCTAACTTTTAGAATCACCTCCAACAACGGAGCCACCAGGCTCACAGGTCTATAGTTTCAAGCTTCTCCTTACAGCCTTTCTTAAATAAAGGCACAACATTAGCCACCCTGATTTATTATTGTCACAAGTACCAAGATACAGTGAAAAGTATTGTTTTGCTAACAGACAAATAGTACCTTATACAGGTAGACAACCCCTTATCCGAAATCCCGAAATCCAAAAAGCTCCAAAGTCCAAAGGATTTTTTGTGAAGTTTTTTCTCATTAACAAGATTGTTTGGCATGCAGTTAACCCACTTGATGCGTGTCACTCAGATGTGACATGTAGGGGTGTGGCCCAGCACTGGCAGGGCTCAATTCTGTTTCAGGGCCCGTTTTACTACAGTAAGTCTGTTCTTTGGAAAGATTTTAAAAAATTTCGCCATCAAACTGCCACTTATTCGGAAATTTGAAAAATTCTGAATTCCGAAAACCAGCTGGCCCCGAGCATTTTGGATAACAGATTATCACCTGTATAATTTTATCAGGGCAATCAAACAGACTGCAGAAAATAGTGTTCCAGCTACAGAGAAAATGCAGTGAAAGATCAACTCTAATGCATGAGAGGTCCATTCATCAGTCAGATGACAACAGGGAAGAAGCTGTTCTTGAATCTGTTGGTATTTGTGGAGTGAGGTGGTGAATTACTCACTTCAAAATAGCTGTATTTGCAGCCATGATGTTTATGTGGCTGATTCACTCAAATGGCTGGTCAACAGGATCCATAGGATTCCATGTGAAACATTCACCAATATAGCACAGACTTGACAAACTAACTTTTTGGGCAGGTCAAGTTGTTGTTGCTATGGAGCTGTTTGGTTTGCAGAGATTACTGGGTGATTGGATAGTGACATTGAGCACAAGAGAACATGCAGCCACAGAAACAGAAGGCCGTCATTCTGGTCCAGAGTTTGATCTGCCATTCTAGACCAGAGCCACAGCATGTAACCTCAGATTCAAACCCATGACAACATCAATCTGACATTTCCCATTGACAAAGGCAACCATCATGGTGCCACAACTGAGTAGGTTGAAGGTCAAGTTAATGCTGTGGATCTTTGACAATGTAAATGTTGCACATGGCGTTAAAAGAGGGGTTTACATAAAAACAGCAGGACTTTTGAAAAATGCAATCGATTTAAGACGTTGTCTTTGAACTCCCATCACAACAAGATATCAAATCAGAGTGCTGCACAATGCCAATTAACTATCCATAACCACTATCTTACATCCTGTAATTAAACGGTTTTATCAAGGTACATCCATTCTACAACGCAGAACCAAAACATCAAAAGATCTTCAGACCATACCCAAGCACAGATCCCAATGTATTGTTTTAATTAAATCAGCAAGGTTAAGATGGTTAAGTACTAAAGTCTATGATCTTATATTGTTGATAATTACAACAGAAGGCAATGGCCTTGTGGTATTATCACTGGGCTGTTAATCCAGGGAGAAAGTAAGGACTGCAGATGCTGGAGATCAGAGTCTAAAAAGTGTGGTGCTGGAAAAGCACAGCAGGCCAGGCAGCATCTGAGGAGCAGGAGAACTGACTTTTTGGGCAAAAGCCCTTCATCAGGAATTCCTGACCATCCCTGATGAGGGGCTTATTCCCGAAACATCGATTCTCTGCTCCTCGGATGCTGCCTAACCTGCTGTGCTTTTCCAGCACCACATTCTCTACTATTAATCCAGAGACCCAGCTAATGTTCTGGGGACCGGGGTTTGAATCCCACCACGGCAGATGGTGGAATCTGAATTCAATAAAAATGTGGAATTAAAGTGCCTAATGATGACCATCAATTGTTAGAAATGCCCATTCGGTTTAGTAATGCCCTTTAGGGAAGGTACCTGCTGTGCTTACCCAGTCTGACATACATTTAACTCCAGACTCACAGCAATGAGATTGACTCTTAACTGCCCTCTGGGCAATCATGGATGAGCAATGAATACTGGCCTAACCAGTGACACCCACATCCTGTGAATGAATAAAGGCAACAAAGAGAGTGATGTATTCTGTGTTCTTGAAGGGGATAAACAGAAAGTTCTCTCAGATGCCAGGAATGTTTCACCCTCAGATCCTTTGTTAAGCTGATTCGCTTGAGGGATGTGAGGGACATTATTGATCAACTGCAACATATCTGGAACATCAATCGCTTTTAGAACATAGAACATAGAGCAATACAGCACAGAACAGGCCCTTCGGCCCATGATGTTGTCCCGAACATAGCTTAAGCACCATCCATGTACCTATCCAATTGCCACTTAAAGGTCGCCAATGATGCTGACTCTGCCACTCTCACAGGCAGTGCATTCCATGCCCCCACCACTCTCTGGGTAAAGAACCTACCCCTGACATCCCCCCTATACCTTCCACCCTTCACCTTAAATTTTATTGCTTTGTGCCTTTACACACGTGGAGTAGACTTCTGAGACCACAAGACACAGGAGGAAAAACAGGCCATTCTGCCCATCGAGTCTGCTGTTTGAACTCTGTCACTGACTCAAATGCTCCTTCCTTGGCCAATGAGACTTGGAGTGGGATTTGAACATGAAACCTTTGGCTTAGAGGCTGTCACTGACTGAGTCACAAGTGCTCCACAATGTTGCTACAGAAACAAGCAATGTTTGGGGATTAGTGCCCCCAAAACTGGTCGTGTTTCCCCTATGGTTGAATCTTGTCAATGACTCTTTCCAATCCTCCCACGTTCTCCAAACAAAAGGAGTAGCCATGGGCACCCGCATTGTCAATGACTCTGGATATGACAGGATGAGGGAAAGCAAAGAGCACCAACTGAGTCTTGTTCAATGCAGGTTTTAAGCATTAACTCAGGATTTAGTTGTGACTATAAACAGGAACAGACTGAAACTGGGGTGGGTGAGTGGGCTAGGAGGTAGACGCATACATTGTAAATAAAGTGCATAAAGATTGACTTCCATTCTCTCCCTCACCAATACAGAGCGAGAATCTGAATGGAAAACAAAAAGTGCTGGCAATATTCAGCAGTATTCAACACATCAGGCAGTATCTGTGGAAAGGAAGAGAGTTAATATTCAGGTCAATGACCTTTTGTCAGAACTCCAGATCTCTGGGATTTGGATACCACAGCTAGGTCGGAATAGAACCAGGAGCAGAGAAGTTAGAACAGCGTCTCTCTCTGTTTGTATCTGCAACTCATGACTTTTGCTTTATTGTTGATGTGCTCTCCAAGGTACAGTGGTAACAGATAACTAAACTGCACACAGTACTAGCCAGTTTACATTTCACAAAAAGCAGGACACCTCCAGCTACATTCAGCTCTGGATTTGGTCCATTGTCGTGTTGGGGGAAATCGGACCCTAAAGCAAGTGATGATCGGGTCAGTGCAGCCTTCATCAGTGATGGAGCCAGGTTAAGGAGTGTGTGAGAAGTATGTTAGGATCCCAGCACTAGTGCTCCTTCAGCCCTGCTTAAGGCTTCTTTCCTGGCATGAAGGGAGAGACTGGGTGAAAGAGAAGGGAGAAAAATCTTTGATTGTGGAAAGAGACTGCATTATGGCCTAACATTTCGGAAACAGGTCTTTGTTAACTGTTGTGATGCCCAACACTGCCACAGCTAGACAAGAGCATGTTTCTATTTTTGAGTGAATTTGCTCCCCAGCATTTGCTGACACAACTGGAAAGTACAAACACCGTGTTGGTACCTGTCTCTCAACAAGCCGGCTCCACACGGGCTCAGGTCAGGGTTTCAACTGGACAGCTGTGACTGGGCCGAGGTCTGGATGAGATTGTAACATGACAACCTCGCTGCTGCCATCTTTCAAACCTCCATCTTTGTGCAACCAATAGCAGCCTCGCCAAATTTACTGTCCACCGCCATTTTTGTGTTAATCATTCATGGGAATATGGGCATCACTGACAACCATCATGTATTGCCCATCCCTAAATGTCCAGAGGGCAGTTAAGATCCAACCACATTTTGTGAGTCTGAAGTCACATATGGGCCACACCAGATAAGGATGGCAGATCCCCTTCCCTAAAGGACAGTGAGCCAGATGGGTTTTTCTGAAAATTGTCAATGGTTTTATGTTTGTCATTAGACACGTACTTCCAAATGACTGTTGAATTCAAATTCCACCTGCTGAGCTTTTTCAGCAATTTCTATTTTTGTCCCCAGAACATTACCTGGGTCTCTGGATTAACAATATAGTAATAATACCACTAGGCCATCACTTCCCCCCTATTTCTGTCGCAGTCAAACACATCTTCCTCTCCCCTCATTTGCTGGACCATTTCCTCTGTGATTCTTTGGTCACTTCTCATGGTTTAGATCAGAGTGGTGCTGGAAAATCGCAGCAGGTCAGGCAGCATCCCAGAAGCAGGAAAATCGACATTTCGGGCAAAAGTCCTTCATCAGGAATAGGGGACTGATGAAGGGCTTTTGCCCGAAATGTCGATTTTCCTGCTCCTCGGATGCTGCCTGATGTGCTGCGATTTTTCAGCACCACTCTGATCTAAACTCTGGTTTTCAGCATCTGCAGTCCTCACTTTTGCCCACTCCTCATGGTGGCTGGCCATACAGTTGCAGAAGGTTTAACACTTGCCCTTTTCCCTCCTCACTGCCCCAGCCTCTCAACCATAGCTTCTGGGTGTAGCAGAAATATTTATATCGTTCAGTCTAGGTACAACACATCTAATTCTTCATGAAGGAGCGACGCTCCGAAAGCTAGTGTGCTTCCAATTAAACCTGTTGGACTATAATCTGGTGTTGTGTGATTTTTAACTCAAAAAAACCAGCAGTCACTGCTTTGATCTGAAGTTGCTGAGGCTCAGGGCCTTTTCCCAAACCTAAACCATTTGGATTTGACCTATTTGCAGTCATTTCAATGTAGATTAGAAGACCAAGCAGAAGGCATGGTGTACTCACTTCAGTGTATTGAAACTTCACATTTATGACAATGTTTCGGTTGCTGTGCTTCCTGGTAATGCTGTTATCCGGTACCTCTGGGATAGGCTCCAGGTCTCTAGGAAAACTGTATTCCATCCAATGCTGCCATGAGAACCGTTGTCTCTCTTCTGCTCTCTCCTCACAGAACTGCCGTATACTCCCACGAAACTCATTCACCTCAGAATCATGCAGACTGTCAAACTCATGGAGACCTGCAACAAAGCATCAACAAAGCATCCAAACATTTTCTTGTAACACTTCAGAAACCAAAAAACATTGCCAACTAATTGTTAAAATTAGAATTAGAATTAGGGTTATTGTTACATGTGTTCAAATTACAAAAGCAGAGGAGTACAGTGAAAAGTGCACAATGTCATCAACACACAGCATCATCTTAGGAACAATGTGCATACCATTAATGAAAATTCACTGTAACGCAATTGATGGATTGGGGGACACTGTTTCTATAGCGTGAACTTTTAAGCCGTGGATTAGTTAAAATGCAATTCTTTTAAATTACAACATTTAAAAGACTTTTAAATGGATACATGAATAGGAAAGGTTTGGAGGGATATAGAATATAGAACAGTACAGCACTGCACAGGCCCTTCGGCCCTCGATGTTGTGCTGCCCTTTTATCCTACTCTAAGATCAAACTAACCTAAATATCCTTCATTTTACTATCAGTTAGCCTATCCGAGAGTCGCAGAATTCTGCTGCTACTATCCGATTTTCTTATAATATGGGATTGCATGAGAATGGAACTACTGCATTATTGCTGAACTGACTGTCCAAAGTGGCTAGGTACAAATCTTAGGTACAAAAATAGAGAAAATAAAGAAAAGTTACACCACATTGAACAGTGAGTTAGGAAAATATGAAATAAAGCTAAAAAACAAAAATTACAGTCTTTCAATAAGAGCTTTCATGTGGTCTGACCGGGTTCCACCAGTTCCCATCTTGGAGGGTGTAGGGATAAGATAGATGGATATTATGTTCATATATGGTATACACACACCCCTCTGTTTACACTCCCTGTCCTTTGAACTCTAGTCGAGAGTGTGGTGCTGGAAAAGCACAGCAGGTCAAGCAGCATCTGAGGAGCAGGACAGTCGACGTTTCGGGCATAAGCCCTTCATCAGGAATGTTGAAGGAATTCCTGATGAAGGGTTTATGCCCGAAAAGTCAATTCTCCTGCTCCTTGGATGCTGCCTGACCTGCTGTGCTTTTCCAGCACCACACTCTCAACTCTGATCTCCAGCATCTGCAATACTCACTTTCTCCTTTGAACTCTACTCTCATTCTGAAAATAAAATAAGACGAAGAAGCTAAATACAAAGAGTTCGGAGGAATAGCGATCCCTCCCACCAGTTATTCTGATCTGCCATCCCCATTAATACACAATTTTCCTTAGGTTAGAAAAACACTAATATGTTCATTCCAATGAAAGGGGAGCGCGGGGGGGGGGGGGGGGGGGGGGGGGGGGGTAGGGGTGGGGTGGTAGAAGCTTATCAGGAGTTAGGCAAAGTTTCAGTTAAAATAAGATCAGTCATAATCTTATTGAATGGGGGAGCAGAGTTGAAGGGCCGAGTGGCCTACAGTTGTTCCTTGGAGAAAGTGATGTTGGAGATTAGAGTCAAAAGGTGTGGTGCTGGGAAAGCACAGCAGATCAGGCAGCATCCGAGAAGCAGGACAGTTGATGTTTCGGGCATAAGCCCTTCATCAGGAATGGTGAAGGAATTCCTGATGAAGGGCTTCTGTCTGAAACATTGACGCTCCTGCTCCTCAGATGCTGCCTGACATGCTATGCTTTCCCAGCACCACATTTTTTGTTTGTATACTCGATAGACACAGTGAATCCATGTGTGACACTTTTAACCCTGCAGTTTCCTGGGTGAGGCAAAAAAACCTCACATCATCAACCTGTGAATTTATCTGATTTAAGTTATTGAAAAAAATCTTTTTCTAAAAAAAAATTACTTTCTCGTTAACATTGGGAACAGTCCTGAGTACGTTTTTAAAAACTTCATCAAGAACTTTGAGATCGATCGAGTGGTTGCCTCTTATCCAAACTCCCGATGTTAATTGATTCAAACTTGCCAATGAACACACTGTGAACACTCATTCCTCCCCCAGACATTTTGTAACAACACAGCACTCAGCTCAAAGCTGAGAGTGGGGCTTGAACATCCAACATTCCGGCTTAGAGAAGGAGTACTAGCAAAGAAGCAACAGGTGGTTCGTGTGTGTAATGAACTTCTTGAGGAAGTGATCCATGTGGGTACAATTACAACATTTAAAAGACCTTTAAATGGATACATGAATAGGAAAGGTTTGGAGGGATATAGAATATAGAACAGTACAGCACTGCACAGGCCTTTGACCCTCGATGTTGTGCTGCCCTTTTATCCTAGAAGGAGTACTAGCAAAGAAGCAACAGGTGATTCGTGTGTGTAATGAACTTCTTGAGGAAGTGATCCATGTGGGTACAATTACAACATTTAAAAGACTTTTAAATGGATACATGAATAGGAAAGGTTTGGAGGGATATAGAATATAGAACAGTACAGCACTGCACAGGCCCTTGACCCTCGATGTTGTGCTGCCCTTTTATCCTACTCTAAGACCAAACTAACCTAAATATCCTTCATTTTACTATCAGTTAGCCTATCCGAGAGTCGCATAAATGTCCCTAATGTATCTGACTCTGTGTATTCCACGCACCCACCACTCTCTGTGTAAAGAACCTACCTCTGACATCTCCCCTAAACCTTCCTCCGATCACTTTAAAATTATGCCCCCTTGTGAGAGATATTTCCATCATGGGAAAATGTCTCTGGCTGCCCACTCTATCTATGGGCTAGGAGCAGGAAGGTGGGACTAGTTTAGGTTGGCATTATGTTCAGCATGGACTGGTTGGACCAAAGGGTGTGTTTCCTTGCTGTATGACTCTGTGGCTGGGACTGTTGGACTGATAACAGGAGAAATGCACCCAATAAAGCAGCATAGCTACATCCAAGCTGCAATTTGTCAGCTAGAAAATGTAATAAGAACAACATGCACTGCTAGTGCTTTCAAGGAGCTAAAATCAAAAGCCCTTTTTGAGTTAAAAGAGACAATTTAAAATTCAAGTTTCAAACATATTATTATTTCATAATGATCCCAATTGAAAAGTAAACAAATATTGTAGTTGGAACCCTGCAATACCTATTAGGAACTGACACTCCTCTGAACTCTTTACTCTGTATTCAGATGTAGAAACCAAAATAAGCTGGTAAACTGAGTGACCTCACATCATCCAGAGGCCTGGTGCACTTTTGACTTTGTAAGACAATACTTTAAATGTGTTTAGAACTTCAACTGTATTTTTTTTTGGAATATCCCCATCTCTCAATGTCAACATATCTTCCAAAAGATTAGAACACCGCCCTGTACCATAAGAGTCAAATCACAGTCATGTCCCTTACAGAATGTGTTTTTCCCAGCTGCATGTAGCATCTCTGAGGTTTAAATCGGTTGCACATCCCAGTTGACGTGTTCCTAATGAACATTCCCGTAGGCTTTGTGTTGCAATAAGCAATAAAGAGCTGTAATAACAACTCCCTTTCCCAGCAGAACTGAATCACAGTCATAATTTCTCCCAGTACGATGGATTACAATCTACTGAGGCTCCAAGTACAGTTCAGTCCTGCAGCAAAACTCAGATATCCATTCCCAAACTCGCAAATATTTCATAATTTCCAATTGCTTTTCACCCTGATTATTGCAAATGAGCAGCAGCAGGGATAAGTGTGAATCTATTGGCCTATTCCATGTTTGGATTATAATTGACAACTGAAGTACTATCTGCCTACAGAAGATAGGGACTGTACTCCCAGAGAGTTGACTAACAGGCACACCAGATATGTACACAAATAGATCTTCATAGCACACCCAATGAGGTAAGAGGAGGGAATCTGATCCCATGGATGTCGCAGGATGTTGCTTTCCTTTGCAATACTGCACCATCCCCCCCCCCCCAACAGGGAAAGGTTGCATTTATCTTGGATTGAGAGGCCGCTGCTGGTTTGCTCCATCTGTGGTGATGCCATTCCCATTACAATAATTCCATCTTGGTACCAGAACAATTTACATCATTGTACCTCACATGTAAGAAACACAAACATCAGTCTATAGAAAGATATGGTGTCACTCACACACATCCAGCTTTAGCTTATGAAGGGGCAATAGAAGGTAGAGGAGTCTGAAAGTCCACTTCACTCTAGGCAACACCCTCAATGGATCATCAGGAGTAGGCATGGATCATTTGACCCTCCAAGCCTCTCTGCCATTTGAGAAGCCCGTGGTTGATCTCCTATGGCCTTACTTCACTTGCCTGTCTTACCCAAGCACCATCCAAACCCTGGAGTTGGGCGACTCAGCCATGAATACATGGGAAGATCAATTCTCTGGGATACAGAATTCCAAAGTGTGGACTCTGGAGCGTGAGACAAATTAATTCCATGTCTCGGTCTTGAACAGGAGACCTTTATTTTGAAACTGTGCCTCCTGGTTCTAGGTTCCCCCAGGAGAGGATGTACTCTCCCAGCCTGTGAAGCCCCCTCAAAGCTTTGGAATGCTTCAATAAGACCACCTCTCTCTTTATAAACAGTAGCAAATACAGGCCCAACCTGCTCAACGTCCCTTTGTAACACAAACCCTTCAGCCCAGCACCAGCCCTGCCAACTAGAAAGTAACACTGCTCATGTGCATTGAACATTCTGGAACCCTTAAAGTACTGCTCAGCTCTTACTGCAATACTTTATGCGAAGTGTCTACGGATGTGGGCAAGTTGATTGACAGTTGCTTTGTTGAATATTCCCTACTGGAAAGTGATTGGATTACGGGTGAAAAATAAGATCAGGTCTTTTGCAACAGCTACAGTTTACTGACCATCATGGTTATACAGGCCGGCATGTTCACTACCAAGTGGTAACATGCATTGTGGCATTCACACAGATAGCAGGCACCCACTGTGGAAGGGAAGGCGATCTGAAAACTTAATACCTTCAGAGGAAAGTGTCGGTGAAAGTTCCAGTTGGCCGATATTTTTTAGGGTAGAATCGGAAAGTAATTGCTGAAGTGGTTTAAGGAGCATCGCTGCAGATTTCCCGAAGCCTGGTGACACGGAATAATGTGCACTGATTGGATCAGAAACATCTTCGACTTACCCTTTCCAATGAGAAGGCTGATCTGTGAATTAATGAGCTTTTCTTCTCGGTCTCCTTCTCTCGCTACAAGTTTCAGGATCGGGAGGAACGGCCGTACGTCACAGAGACGCCGGTGTTCATCTTCGAGCTCCTCCTGTTCCGCTGTGTGGTTGATGCAGGTGAAGACGTAAGCATCTGGCTTGTTTAAAGTGTGGAAGAGGGGTTGATGTTGTGCCTGCTGCCAAAGTAACTACAAAAGAAAAGACAACACTCATTACTTTGGCAAATATCATTTAAGGAAAAGCAGGATTCCAATCAGAGATGACAAGATCCAGTATGGTCTCCTGGAAATGTCCTTTCAGGATAAGACAGCAATTGCAGGGAAACTATCAACTTTCCATTCTTACCCAATTCATCTGCGATCAAAATTTCACTTTGTCCTGCAGCAGTTCAATAAGGCAGCTCACCACCCCCTCCCCCCACCTTCTCCAGGTCAACTGGGGACGGGCAATAATGACAGCCAGTGGCGCCCATATACCATGAGTGAATAAAGAAAATTTACCAGTGTTGATCAATGAACCCTTTAAGAGGATGGGCAAGAGGTTTCTACAGCAACTGCCTTCTTGTGTTCGATTTTTAATCTACACCAATTCCTCCAGTGTATGTTTGTGGATCAATGTATTAACAAGGTACAAATCAGGTAGTCAGAGGGTCGATCAGCAGCACACACAGATTTTAAGATAATTGACAAAATAACCAGGGACCAATGACGAGATCTTTTCTTACGTAAACACAGTGAATCAGTCCGACCTAAAATGCAACATGGGTGGAAGCAGACTCAATTGCTACCTTCAACAGGGGAAATTGGTAATGTACTTGAAAGACAGACACAGGGCTGTGGAGAAGCAGCTTTGAAGAATAATGGGACAACTCTTTCAGAGAGCAAGCACATGCTAAATGGGCTGAATGAGCTACTTCTGTACTGAGGGATTCTATGGTTTTCCTGTTGCTTTCTAACCCGGTGCGACTGGAGTGCGAGAGAGTAGATTGTCTGCTCGGAACATCACCCATAGGGTCCATTGGACATTTTATTCCATCATTGCTGTTCCTGTTTCTCTTCCAAAAGGACAGAGATCATCTTATCTCCAGCTTCAATCTACCCCGCAGACAGTAATCCCACAAAATTCAGAGCAGGGCACCGTGTGTTATTGTCTCGTTTGTGTGACTTCATGCTCTGCAGAATATTACAATGTGCAATTTTCAATGAAGTTTGGGAAAAATAAAATTTAAAAAGATCTCTCCTTTTCCTGGATTAAAACCCTAATGGTCCCTATTAATGCAGAAACACAATAAAGGCTAATGTTCTCCAGCAATAATGGGTATACCAGGATGTACAAATCTCAAGCCAGTTATAATCGGCTGGAGGATAACAACTCAGGAGGATCGAGGTCTATTCCCAAAATCTTGGAGTCCGTTTCTAAACCTTTTTAGGACCATTAATATGAGTAAACTGAAGTGTTCCCTTTCTGAAATAATAGCACAGTATTCGGTTGCATTTACAGAAGCAGTGTGTGCAATCCTTCCTCAGAACTGTTGGACAGGAACTTCCGTACAAGTCATTTACTGTCAATAATGGGGCAACATCTGCAACTTCTGTGAAACATTGTGATGACCTGCTAAAAAAAAGCTACAAAGTGTCAAAGTCATGGTCTGTAAAACAGCAGCCATTCAACTTCCCATGGCAGAACTGTACGGCATGAAGGGAGGCCATTCTGCCCACCATGCTTGTACTTGCTCTTTGAAAGAAATGTCCAATCAGGCCCCGTCTGCCTCACTCGTTCCCAGCGTCAGCACAGTGCAGCAGCAAACACTGCCTTAGAAAACCAGGGTCTAAAATGATTTTGGTAAAAGGCTTTTCTGGCATAGACATCCCATCGCCCCATTCATTCTCTGTCGCCCGAACAAGTCGCCTGTCCAAGTATTGATCCGATTCCTTTCAGAAAGCCATGATTGAACCTGCTTCCACTGTCCACCATGACAACTTGCTTGAGATAAAGAAGAGAAACCTCACTCTATGAAAGTGTTTGGACCTGCCCCCGTCAGCTCAGTTGTAATAGAAGCAGAATGACAGTGCTCCCACGGTGCGGTGGTAGTGTCTGTATCTCTGAGTTAGGAAGTACCTGTTCTACATGTGTGATAACATCTCTGAACAGAACACATCCAACAGACAATTAAATGCAGCAGTTTGAAATCTATGACTGAACTGCATTAAGTTTATTGAGATCCTATAAAGAGGGCCTTTCATATCATGTGCAGGGCCTCAAATCTTGCTTGTAGTGAATTAGAAAATACGCTACAGTGCAGCATTCTAGCGGGCACCTTACAATCTGAGGTCAAGCTGTTTATTCATATTTTAAGGCCACAACTTTGGGTTAACAGCACATCAGAGGTCAGCTGTTGGTTAAGCAAATCTTGAGGTTTAAGAGAGATTACTGACAGATACTTATAGGTGTAGGTTTTCGTTTAAATTTTCCGGTGTTTTGTATAAATCACTGGGTCAGCTGGGAGCCACTGAGTTCGGGCTGCAGTTTGTGAAGCAGGAAACTTGGGGAGAACGATTGTGAAAGGAAATAGACCCTAACAGACAGGATTCTTAACGAGCATAGAGAAACAAAGATCCAGCAATGCAGATGTATATCAATATGGAATGGAGGCAACGTGGGCTCGAAAAAGCTGACAGGGTTTTCAGAGTGTTCCTTTTCCGCAGAATGAATACAAAAACAATGGAAGGATGCACTGGGCTAGGTCATAGTTACCCCACGTACAGCTCTGGGCACCTTAATCATAGTGTTTTAGAGAATCCCAGCCTCTGACCCCACATTTGTACAATAAGCTGAGGTGAGTTATGAAATTATGAAAAAAATACTTGAGATATTAGTGGAACATTGAGGAAGAATTTAATAGGTGGTCTATTTAAAATTATAAATTTATCCAGGTGTGTTGAAAACCAGATGAATTACTGATGAAGTGGACATAAACGCATTGGAAATATGAAGGAAAGAGAGAGGAGAGGTGTAACTCCCTCAGGATTATTCAGGACGCACACTGCCTTACCAAGGATGACAACAATATGATAAAGTCAGAAGTCACATGACTCCAGGTTATAGTCCAACAAAGACTGAGAACCTAGTCCTGACAAAGGAGCAGCGCTCTGAAAGCTTGTGATTTCAAAGAGAGAGTATTGTGTTGTAGAGAGCGCGACTGAGACATCCTGAAACACAAATGGCTACCTCCTGGAGGTTTAAAGGGACCACATCCTCATGATAAGTGATGTTTGACTAATTTACCTTTTTGATGTATTTGATTGTGGAACTACGAGGCACAAAGAAGTTCAAGTAAATCCCCGTCGGCAACAGGAATTCAACCTCCACATCTGGGCTCTCATCTTCAGTCCAGAAATCCTGATTGTAATGTATTCCCGGAGGCATTATGGTCAATTATTGGCTGTGATCGCCCCCTGCAATACAAAAGGAGAAAATGGATGATGAAATAGTGAGCCCTCAGTGACAGATCAAAACACAATTCAAATTAATTCAAGCTGCACCAGCCTCTTAAGTTTGTAGAATTCTGATCTGGATTTGGCATATTATTTGAGTTTCGAAAAATGAGGAGAGGAAGAGAGGAGCAGAAGGTGAGGTATTGCTCCATGTCTCAGGGACATTTCAGGTTCTCAGTCTTGTCACACAGATGAGCAAATCCTATACGTGCCACTTCCCCGATGAGCAGGAGGAACAAATAACTTCCTAACAGGAGCAGGGCTCTGAAGGCGAGTGCTTCCAAATAAACCTGCTGGACTATAACCTGGTGTTGTGTGATTTTTAACTCTCTAATTAGACGCTCAATGAAAGGTTGACTCAATTAGATAAACAGCACAAATGTTGCTGTATTTGTGAGACCACATCGAGATTACTGTGTACAGCAGTGGTCTTTCTATTTCAGGAAGGAAAGCAGTTCAGAGAAGGTTTATTTGACTAAGACCTGGAATGGGCAGGTCCTCTTATGAGAGTCAACTGGACAGGCTAGGCTTGGACCCACTGGAGTTCAGAAAAGCAAGAGGTGACTCGATTGAAACATATTTGATGCTGAGGAGTCTTGACCAGGAGGATGTGGAGAGGATGTTGCCCCTTGTGGGGGAGAATCTAGAACTAGTGTCACAGTTTGTAAATAAGAGACCATCCGTCTAAGATAGAGATAAGGAGGAACTTTGTTTCTCACAGAGGGTTGTACATTTTGGGAACTCTCTTCCTCAAAATTCCTTGAATATTTTTAAGGCAGAGGTAGATAGGTCGTTGTTTAGCAAGGTGAATGGAAGGTTCTAGGGGTTGCGCAGGGTGGGGGGGGGGGGTGGTATGTCGAGAAATCAGATCAGTGGTGATCTTACTGAATGGCGATACAGGCTTCTCACTGTTCCTGCAGAATATGATGGCAGAGTAGACTTGAGGGGCCAAATGGCCTACTCATATTCCTATTTCTTATGGAATTAACCTCCTTTAAACCTCAAATATGGGTTTATATACACATTTATAAACAAATTTAAATACTGCACATATTTACAAAAGACCTGGATTTTCTCTTCTTTCAAGTCAAAATAAGCATATTTTTCAATTAAATGCAAGATGCTAAACAGTTTTGGTGTTTGGATTGTTTGACACAGTGAGGGAATAGTTGCAATTTCAGACATTCGGGAATGAGGAATGAAGCATTTCCATTGGCAGGTTTCCCCCAGAATTGGGATGGTCCCAGACCACTCCATCCCCACCCCCTCGCCACAGTCCATGGACAGAACCGGAAAACCAGAAGGTCACCAGGAGGGAATAGAAAGCCAGACATCGAGATGGAGCAACACGTGGTAAAGTGACACTCTTCTGCCTTCGTGACATGACTATTTCATTCATTCACTGCTGCTACACAGAGTCCAACGTTTGAACTTTGGAAATTGGAGCAGGAGTAGGCCTTTCGGCCTGTCAGCCCTGCTGCTGCATTCAACAACATCCCAGCCCATCTGCTGAGGTTCAAATTCCATCTTCCTGCCCACTCCTGATAATCTTTGATTCCTTGCCTTGCGAGAATTTCCCTACCTTGGTCTTCAAAGTATGCGAGTACTTCACCTCTAGCACCTTCTGAGGCAGAGCATTACAAAGTCTGAAAGAAATAATTTGTTCTCATCTCTGACCTAGAAAGCTGACCCCTGGTGTTAAAAACATGTCCCCCTGGTTTTGGACTCACCCACAAGAGGAAACACTGGGTGGAGTCTGAGAGGGGCCTGAACAGCATGGGTTATGGCGGCAAATGTGGCAGAACACAGGAGAAGTTCAGAGAGGCCTATCGCAAGGTCAGGAGCATCTTCGAAACCAAGCTCCGGGCGTCAAGGTGAGATTTGTCCAGGGCAGTGAAGAGTAAGGGGGCAGCACGGTGGCTCAGTGGTTAGCACTGCTGCCTCACAGCGACAGGGACCTAGGTTCGATTCCAGCCTTGGGCAACCAACTGTGTGGTGTTTGCACATTCTCCCTGTGTCTGTGTTGGTTTCCTCAGTGTGCTCTGGTTTCCTCCCACAGTCCAGAGATGTACAGGTTAGGTGAATTGGCCATACTAAATTGCCCATAGTATTCAGGGATATGTAGGTTAGGTGCATTAGTCAGGGTTAAATATAGGATAATATGGTAGAGGAATGGGTCCGGGTATGTTAGTCTCCAGAGGGTCAGTGTGCACTTGTTGGGCCAAGGGGTCAGTTTCCACACTGTAGGGATTCTATGATTCTACTGTTCGTTAATTAACTGCAGATCTCACCTCACTCATATGCATCGTTCTATCACACCACCCACTCTCTGAGAATTCTCAACATGTGAGTCAGAGTAGGTATATGCTACCTTCAGCTCATTGCTTGTTTCAAAGGACTCCCACATTGGAGCAATATCTCAGGGCATACTCCCTGGGTGCAATAAACCACATTCACAGACATTTTTATCCCTGTTTCTTCACGGATTGAGGACATCGCTGGCTGGGCCAGCATTTATTGCCCATCTCTAGTTGCTCAGTTAAGAGTCAACCACATTGCTGTGGGTTTGGAGTCACATGTAGGCCAGACCAGATAAGAATGGCAATTTCTTTCCCTCAAGGACATTAGTGAATGAGATGGCTTTTTCCAACAATTGACAATGGTTTTATGCTCATCATTCAACTCTTAAATTTGAGATTTTTACTGGATTCAATTTCCAACATCTGCCAGGGTCAGATTCGAATCTGGGTCCCTGGGACATTTCCTGGGTCTCTGGATTAATAGATAATACTAAACCATCGTCTCCCCCATTGGCATCCGATGAGTGCCAGGCTCTGAGAACCCTCACGGTATATCTCCCATCCACTCCCAGAATGCTTCTACACTTCAATATTCTACCTCAGGACTGACTTTCCTACAGCTCTGGACACACTTCCAGATGCTGTGACTGCTTTAACGTGGGTGGTTTAGCTCAGACCAGGCTGGGCAGGGCGTGGTGTCATGGCCTCCTCTGCGGGCCCTGGGGGAAGAGGAAGTTCTATCCACCAGGCCTCCAGCTCCCTGCCCACATCCTCCCCTGTCTGCCACATCCATGCAGGGCATCTCGAGATTGACTGCGATTGTCTGGGTGCACAACGGGATTTTAAAGATGGTGCTGTTGCTAGGGATATTGTCCCATTCTGGGATATCCTGACAGAGATGAGTTGATCTGGTTATGTTGAGTGGTGGAGTGGACCAAGAACTGGAGCTACAAAAAGAGCTGGGTTTGGCAACAAAACTCACAAGGGGCCCATAGCCAAAAAAAACCCTCCAAAAATCTCAACACTGAGCATAAGATCCAACTCTCCCTTTGCACGTCCACCTTAAACTGAACACTAGAATCAGACCGTGCAGAAAGACGCCACTCACCCCATCTCAATCTATGGGTTGCTCTTTTCCAGAGATGACAATTAGTCTGGTTCTCCCACTCTTTACCCAATACTATGCCCATTCCTCATCTCCCCATCCCCTATCATTTTGAGGAGATACGTTTAAAATAAATTTGCATTGTATCTGTGTCCCTCACTCTTGCAGGTAGTGCAGTTCCAGATCCCAATTTGCTCCGTGAATTAAAAGCCTCCTCATTTCACCAAACGCCTCAAGTCTTTGCAGACTGCGGGCCAGTTCCTTCTTACTGGTGATGTACCACTCTGATCTAACAAAGGCCACTGTCAAACCGCAATAAATAGCGATGGAGCGCTCACACTAAACTCAGAATTGATGTTTACACAGCAGCAGTTGAACAGCAACAACCACAAAGAAGCCACTTGCAGAGACAGAAGCTTGTGAAAGGCTCACGGAATCAGTTGTAGGAGGGGTGCAGCGGCCCAGCAGAGACACTGCCTTGCACGTACTCACATGGTGAGCTCTCCTACAGCTTCCACCCCAAATTGTCACAGAGCAGGGCCAGTGCTGTCCGCAAGCACTCATTCACACCTCAGGCAGGGGGCTTCTGGAACTTTCTCCCCTAACCGCCCTGCCCCCCCAAAAAAAGCCAGAAAACGTAAAAACTTGAGATATTTTGTTGCAAAGAAGACTGAAGGGAGATGGAAAGGTGGATGGAGGTAGGAAGATACAGCTCAGCAACTGACTGATGAATGAATGGTACAACAGGGTTGAGGGGCTGAACAGCCTCCTCCAGTGGTGCACTTTCTTTGAAGAGGCAGGGGAGCTTCTGGGGACATAGGGAGCTCTAGTGCAAAAGGACAGAATTGTTGAACCTTACAGGATAGAGGAGATCACGCAGTCATCATAGTTTTGCTGGTTCCTAGATAGATCTGCCCATTGTGGTTTGGCATCTTAGATTTCTTGCCCAAAGGTCTGCCAACTTGTCTCCTTCAAGTAACTGTTTTTTAAAGAGTTCCTAGAGAATTTGATTCCACCAGCCTGTTTGATAGTGCCTTCCAGATCATAATCCTGTGGGTAAACTTCCACATCTACCCTTTTCACTCATTATTTCATGTTCGGCGACCAAACCATTCCTACCACCAAAATGGCCCAGAATTGTAGGCCAATGCACTCCTGGGATCCAGAATGGATCTGGGTTTGACCAGAAACCGAGGAGATGAGTGCGAGGTCGGAGTCCGAGATGCAATAGCCAGGGGAGGTAGTGAAGGATAGAATGAGCTGGGGGGGTCAAGGACAGGTGGGGCTACATGTGGACCTGAAGGAGGTGCAGAGTGTTACACAGACCAATATCCAAATGTTGTGTTGGGCGGCTAAAGACTTTCAGAGATGTGCAAAGGTTTGGTTACAAACTATAGTTTAGTACAGACACCAGTTTCCACATTTCCTCCCCTTCTGGACTCTTTCCCTGTTGAGTAGCAAACTCCTCACGAGGAAAGCAAGGAGCCCTTCTTTATAAAACAAAATGGATGCCACAGGGCACACATCTTCCATTTTAAAGTGTTTGGATTCAACCTGCGCCAACACACTGAGGGCCACTTTCTGTGTCAGTGGTACTTGAACCAGGGTCTCCTGTCTCAGAGGTAGAGATGCTATCACTACACCACAAGAATCTTCAAGCAGATGAGCTCTGGTTGTCATTGACAGCAGATAGTACTCGTTGGAGGGCTTTTGTGGTAGCGTCCATACCTTTGAGACAGGATTCACATCCCACCTGCTCCAGAGATATACCTGAAACAGGTCGATTCAAAAATATCCAGTTGATCCTTAGACTGGCACTTTTAAAGCAGATGCAGAACCAGGCACAGATTCCGTTAGTACTGTCCAGGCTGGCACTCTGTAACAAGGGAAGTTGAGTTTTTTATATTTCTGATTTCTTTCCCCTTCTTTCCCCAAGATCATGCGGTAATCAGTTCTCCTGTGAATGAATTGCTACAATCTCGCTCACATGTCGAAAGCACTTTCAATCACAGCTTTCAAACAGGAAGCGCATGTCCAGTATAGCCCAATCTTCAAGACGGTTTGGTCGAAATGTAATTCAGAAATAGCTTCTGGAAGGAAGATTAACTACAACATGATGAGCAACTAAGGAAAGCAGGAAATAACCAATGAGGAAGAAGAAACATAAAAATTGATGACAAAGAAGACAGAGCTATAACAGACAGAGAAGACTGGCAGATGTTCATGACACACTCAAAATTGTGCAGTCAACAATTCGATGAACAACGCTGATCTTGACAATACTGAAAAGGCATTTAGATTAGAGTTAGGAATACATTAGGTGTTGCACCTGTCACTTCCTTCAAAGACAAGTCAAGCTATTTAAAGACTGTGACCAGTTATGAGGAAGTAAGCCACACAAAACAGGGGTTTTACAACTTTTGTTAGCAAGCTTTTTTGAGTGATTCTTAGTTCCCATGGCTTATCAGATACTGACAATGACGTGATGTTCCTCTGGGTGATGTTCAGGGTAGCAGGAATCAGGTTAGTGAGCCCAGAGAGCTCATCAGAAAGTATCAGAGGGTGTGCCCAGCTGAGCCACCCTGACTGAGAGGGTGGAGGTGAAGAAGGTGAGGAAGAGACTGGAGAATTTTCCTGACTGTTGTGTATGGCCTTTTCCCAAACTATTTCTTGGATCTTGCATACAAAGTTAAAAATCATATGACACCAGGTTATAGTCCAACAGGTTTGTTTGGAAGCGCTAGCTTTCGGAGCGCTGCTCCTTTATCAGGTGGTGCTCTGAAAGCTAGTGCTTCCAACTAAACCTGTTGGGCTATGCTTATTTTTCTATCCATTCATGGGATCCGGGCATCAGTATTAACTGCCCAGAGCTACATATAGCCCAGACCAGGTAAGCACAGCACTGTCTTTTTCCTAAAGGGCGCTGCTGTATTTTTGTAACAATGGTTTAATCGTCATCATTAGACTCTTGATTTCAAATGTTTACTAAATTCAAATCCCACCATCTGCCATAGTGTCTAGATTAATAGTTTAGTGTTAAATATCTCCAAGGTAAAAAGAAAAAGAAAAACAGAATTATGAAGTGAAATGAAGACAAATTAGTTTAAAGTTTTTTGGCCATCATTTAGCAAATTAAATGTTCCCATGTGTGTTTGAGAGCAGCAGTGCCCAGTGTCATATATCTGTATAGTTACATCAAAATGTAAGGGTTATAAAATGTATCATTATAAATCTAGAAATCATGGTTTTGTTTCAAAAACATTATTCTTATGTCACAATCAAAAATAATACAAATGATGATGCAGAAAAACCTCAGTCCATTTCATTTTTTGTTAAGTCAGCAACCAATCTACTCATTTTAGGAAGGCCTTTCAAGAGAAATGGGTGCAAAAAAATTTCTCAGCTCCCACTCCGGTGAAGTACTGACAGGATGGTACACTGGCAGAGATACTTTCAACTGGATCAGACATTAATGTGAGGCTCCACCCGCGCTCTCAGGGGCCATAAAAGCACCAATGTCAGTATTTCAGGGAAGAGGAGAGTTTTCCTCAATTTGAACCAGCCAATACTATATTCTATATAATACACAAGCAGTCACTATATGTAAAAAAAAAATCACAATCATGTCATTATCATGATTTGGAGATGCCGGTGTTGGACTGGGGTGTACAAAGTTAAAAATCACACAACGCCAGGTTACAGTCCAACAGGTGCTTCGAATTAAACCTGTTGGACTATAACCTGGTGTTGTGTGATTTTTAACTATGTCATTATCAGCTTGCTATTTCTTGGAGCTTGCTATGTTAAAATTGACTTTTCATTCATTTAGTTCATTTCACTCACTTCATAGTGTTTGTAAAGCACTTTGAAACAGCCAATAGTCATGAAAGGCATTGTAGAATTGCTACTCCTTTACTAACTGTTCAACCATGTGCCTATTTTCCATATTCTGGATGTGAAGAAATTCCTCCTTATACAGAAGGTGACTTCTGAAATTTCTAACATCATTTCATTTTTATCTTTCAAGTTCTGCACAACTACTTTATGCTTTAAAAAGGCAGGGGCATACGTTCCTACACACACGTTGGGGATGGGGACCTGAACAGTAAGGGATCTGCGAGATCAATTTTCCAATTTATCCAGTTTGTATCTTTCTGGAGTTTGCTCATTTGCTACCTAGTGACTTGATTCTTCCTCTCGATGAAGATTATTCCCACAAAGAGCTGATTTATCTTCAAATGACTGATGTACTCATTCAGAATGGGTGGTCAGCCCTAAGGTGGGTTAGCCATATACAGCGCTTCAGAAACATTTTAAAAGCACTGCTGCACATGGCACACCGTCTGTGTTTTTAAACACTTTGGAGTTCTGTTGCAGTTATTCACAACAGAACATCTACAACAACAGGGGACCTGATCTCCAAGGGTTAAATGGGGAGAGATTACACAAAGTGGAGTTGCATTCCCTGGAATTCAAGAGGTTGAGAGGTGATGTGATTGAAGTTTTTTACGGAATGATTGGGTGGATGGAAACAATTTTCGCTGTTTGAGGAGTCTACGACTGGGGGGGGTATGAACCAAAAAATGAGAGCCAGGCTTTTCTTTTGGAACTTTAGGAACTCCCCACTGCAAGTCAATGGTTCATTAGTTGTTCATTTCAAACCTAACTTTGACAGATTTTGGTTAACAATAGGAAAATGGAGCCAGGCAAGTTTGACCACAGATCACCCATGAACTTACTCAATAGGAGAAACAGGCTGGAATAGTGTAAAAGCTTCCTCCTCCTTCTCAACTCGACTAACTCCAAATGTAACAAATGCCTCAAGCACCTTGAACCGTTTCAGTGAGGTAATAAAAAAAGTGTTCCATAATTGTGAAACATTTATTCTTTCTGGACAACCTTTCAACCTTCCTTAAGTAAATTATTTATCAGAGAAGGGACAAATAGTCAGGTGGCAGTAGCATCAGGTCACTATGAAGCTTTATGGACCTTGCTCCTTGTGAAACATGATTAAAACGGTGCTGGAAGGGGAAAATAATGCACCCCAACAGCCGCAGTGCCCTCCCCTCTCCTAAAGATATCAGGGGGTTGGTGAACACAGCATGCTCCCACTCCGAGGGCAGAACAGAGGCAAGCAGACGCAAACCACAACCTCCTCCACAGAAAGCCCTGCCTTAAAGACAAAATCTAATGAGTGTCACGGTTAATAGATGTGAAGCAGGAAAAGCACATCAAGTCAGACAGCAGTCAAGCAGCAGGAAAGGTAATGTTTCATGGCAAAACCTTTCGTCAGGAGGTCCTGCTGCTTGGATGCTGTCTGACCTGCCGTGCTCTTCCAGCTTCCTATCTACTGACTCTCACTTCCAGCACCTGCAGTCTAATCAGCATCACCATCTCCCAATCAACTCTGGAGCTGTTCTGGTGAACTCACATTTCTAACAGTGGCATTCACAATCTCAGAAACTACTCAAGTATTTCCTATCAAATGAAATACTTTTCTGAGTGCAGTTACTGTCTGAATGTAGAAAACATGTCAGTTTGGACACAGCAAGTTCTCACACACAGCAATGAACAAACAACCAGATAATGAGTTCAACTAATGCTGGCTGAGGGACATATATTTTGACTAGGATTCCAGGGGAAACGCTCCCCTGTGAAGTTCTAGTCGGGACATCTTTATGTCTGCTCGAGAAAGCAGACCAGGTGCTCTGTCTTAACTGATATCGAGCATAAAGGTAAAAGATCCTGGGGGATCTTATACATGAAACACAGAAAGCTAATACACAGGGACATCAGGTAATCAGGAATGCTAGTGAAATGTTGGCCCTTATTTCAGTATGGAAGTCTGACTGCATCTGTACAAGGTGCTGAGGAGACCACACCTTGTGTACTGTGAGCAGTTTCGGTCCCCTTATTTAAGGAAAGATATTATTTCACTGGAGGGAGTTCACAGAAGGGTCACTAGAATGATCCTCAGTATGGACAGATTGTCCTCTGAACAAAGTTTAAACAGGTTGGGACTGTACTCACTGGAGGTTAAAACAGTGAGAGCTGATCTGATGGAAACATACAGGATTCTTAAGGGGCTTGACAGGGTCAATGCTGAGAGGATGTTTCCCCTCATGGGAGAGTCGAGGACCAGAGGGCACAGTCTCAGAATGAAGGGGCACCAATTTTAGACTGAGATGAGGAGCAATTTTGACTCTCAGAGGGTTATGAGTCTTGGAACTCCTTGCTTCAGAGATCTGTGAGGGCAGAGTCATAGAGTCATAGAGATGTACAGCACGGAAACAGACCCTTCGGTTCAACCCGTCCATGCCGACCAGATATCCCAACTCAATCTAGTCCCACCTGCCAGCACCCGGCCCATATCCCTCCAAATCCTTCCTATTCATATACCCATCCAAATGCCTTTTAAATGTTGTAATTGTACCAGCCTCCACCACTTCCTCTGGCAGCTCATTCCATACACGTACCACCCTCTGCGTGAAACAGTTGCCCCTTAGGTCTCTTTCATATCTTTCCCCTTGTGTAAATTTAAGGCTGAGAGAGATAGATTCTTGATCAGTCGGGGAATCAAGGGTTAAGGGGAAAAGAAGAAAGTTGGGCGTCAGGAATGTCAGATCAATGATCCTATTGAACAGTGGAGTGGGCTCAAGGGGCTGAACAGCCTCCTCCTGCTCCTACTCCCATTGGAACAGCCACATGCTCACCTGTCAAAACCTGGCCCAGGCTCTGCTCTTCTCTGGAACTACATTTTTTCTATTCGGACGTCCAGTTGCAGAGATAAGTGCAACCTGTCTTGAACTGGGACTGCCCCATGGGTGCTATTAGATTCTTGGCAAATCTAACCTTTCCCTGATTCTTCAGTTTAACACCAAAGTCCTCTTTTGCCCTTTAAGCAACGGCTATCAAATGAGTGAGTCCTGGTGACAGTATAATAGATCTCCACCACTTCCAAACAAAAAAGGATCAACCTGACTGAGCTTTAACCCTCCCCAGCTCTTAGTAAATGCAAGCCCATTGTTAAATACTTAATCTATTTTCAAAGAGTCGCAATACCTTAAATCTATGATGCAACACTTGCGTCTGTTGTCCATCTAATGACTTCAATGCTGATTAATTGGATTAAAATGTTTTCAAGTTATTCCAAGGTGTAAGTGAAGAAGGATATGAGAACAAAGACAGGGATCTAGCGCAATACACTGACTGTGTGGACGCTGGCCAACAGGAAAGGCAAAATAAACAAAATGTATTCTGTGCAGCTATTGCCACAAGCTCAGAAATCTGTTATCAGAATGAATGGAAAGTCTATCAGATGATACCTGGGATGGTCAGGCAAACAATACAAATGGCATCTATGTTGTCGGGAGCTGCTTGTTACTTTCAAACTGATATCGATCCCTGTCTATGCCATAACCTTCTGAATCATTCCCATCTTCATCAATAAGTAAAATATTTTGCAATGCTGTCAGTTAAAAGGAAAGTTATTGAGTACACATTGTAACCACCTTTATTACAAATCTCAAATATTTTGTCCTATCTGATGGACTGAAGTAGAACATGCTAGTCAGGTTTATTTATCTATCAACACTATACATAGATTTTATGAGTTACACAACAGCTAACTGTGAAATTACACCAAGAATATTGTGAAATCAGAGAGCATCGCTCCTCATCAACTTATACCGTGCATAAGCTTTTACTTCTAAAAATGTTACACATTCTGACACACAAAAGCACACGCATAAATTAAATGTTAGTGCAATGAAAACTAACTTGCCTCAGTTCCTGAGTTGGAATGTGTGAAGATTACTAGATCCATACATTACAAGTGAACCATCCTGCCGCTGAATTATTGTAGTGATGAGTAGCCTGAACCGGAGACAGGTTCGACTGGAAGTCAGCTTTGCAGCTCAGACACACGATAGTGGTTACATCAACCAGGAATCCTGAAACCGATTGGAATTTTTTTTAAAAAAAACCTTGCCCTGAAATTCTGAACCAAGTAGCAGTTAACTCCAGTGATAGCTCAAGCGGCAAGTCAAGCATTGGATGGAGGCAGCTCACTGGAGATTGCCAGTTGACATGAGTCAGAGTTTTAAGCAATCATTCCAACCAAAACAACTGCCAGAAAACACTCCAGCCTCTTAACCCTCGCCATAGCTCTGTAATTATACATCTCCCTCTTCCTCGCAAGAGATTGACTTCCCTCAGAGATGTTAGCAAATGCAGGAAGTGTTTCACTCTCTCACACACACAGACAAAGTGCAACTTGAAAACAAAGACGCAAGCGGGAAAAAAACCCCACGCATCATGAGAAACCTTTCCAGCAACTAGAGGCTGGACATAGATTATGTTAATCAAACAACAGCTCCACCACAGGATCAGTCACTAACAAAAAATGCCTTACACAACAGCGAGTGCAATTTCAAAAGGAGCCACTTCCCCAGAGACTTCCGAATCACTGAAGTATTGCGTTTGGATGGCGCCGATTCAGTTCGAGTGCAGGCGCCCTAAGTCAGTGTAGGAGCAAGTTACGGCAGAGGCTGGAATCTGCGCTGAAAACGGACAAATGTTGGAGACCACAGCGGCTCAGGCGACATTGGGATACTCCAGCAACACAACATTCAGAGGGCAACACAGCATGTGGCTCTGTTGGGGACATTTCCTGCTTCAGCAGCAGGTTAAAAAATAAACAGAAAACTCTCGCCATAATCCAAGGACAGAACTGAGACCGATACATAAAACTGAACCTTCACAGGGAAGCTCTTGTCAGTCAGTGATATTTTCATCTGTTACAACGTCTCAGAGTGAGGAGAAATTGGTCTTAATTATTTGTCCTGTCCACACATAACGCGTGGGCAATTTCAGGGAGCAAGCAACATGCTGGAATTTAAGGACTGAGAAACAATTCCACGCTAGGTTCATATCAGTAGTAGTTGACAAAGATTTATTAATTACATAATTAGGCACCTACCACCCATGATCATAGAATGCCGATGGTGTGGAAGCAGGCATTCAGCCCATTGAGTCCACACTGACCCTTTGATGGGCATCCCACCCAGACCCACTCCCTGCCCTATCCCTGTGACCCTGTATTTCCCATGGCTAACCCACCGAGCTGACACATCCCGGACACTGTGGGCAATTTAGCATGGCCTAACCCACACATTTTTGGATTGTTGGAGGAAACCACGATAGGACCTTTCAGATTGCTCGTCAGGATGTACTTGCTGCCCTTGTCCAGGATTTCCAGGCATGTCTATATCAGAACAATTTATTGGCCACCAACATGTTTTTTAAAGAAAAACCAAATTCACAACGCCAGGGACCCGGGTTCAAATCTACCCATACGCGACCATCTGTGTGGAGTTTGCACATTCTCCCTGAGTCTGCGTGGGTTTCCTCTGGGTACTCTGGTTTCCTCCAACAGTCAACAGTTTATGTGGATTGACCATGCTAAATTACCCATAGTGTTCGGGATGTGCAGGCTAGGTGGATTAGCCACAGGAAATGCAGGGTTACAGGGATAGGGTAAGAGGATGGGTTTGAGTGGGATTCCCTTCGGAGGGTCGGTTGGGCCGAATGGCCTGTTTCTGCACTGTAGGGATTCTATGATTCTATGGCAAGTCTGATGTGAAACCAGAAGGAGGAGCACATTTTGTCTTAGAGTCTCACTCCAGGACTTCAGTGCAAAATATCAAGGTTGCTAGTGTAAGACTGAGAGAGTGCTGCACTGCCAGAGGCGACAGCTTGCAAATAAGATGTTAAAGCAAGATGCCATTTGCCTGCTCCCCAAAATCAAAATCACAAAAACAGATGATCAAATAAAACTAAACATCTCTCAAGCCAGCTTTTAGTCTTGGTCTGGAGTAACATCAGCTGGGATCATCACATCTGTACAAGTTTATATGGCAGGGCGATGTGTAACAGATTTGCATCTAAATAATGAGAGCCCACAGTGCAATTCCTGGCCATCTTGAGACTTGGAGTCAGGCTGCAAGTTGTTTCAGGCTCTAAGTTAGACCTACAAGGATTTCTACGCCAAAGATTAACACCTATTAATACAGCATAGAACACAGAACATTACATTACAGCACAGTACAGGCCCTTCAGCCCTCGATGTTGCACCGACCTGACACACCAATCTGAAGCCCATCTAACCTACACTATTCCATGTACGTCCATATGCTTGTCCAATGACGACTTAAATGTACTTAAAGTTGGCGAATCTACTACCGTTGCAGGCAAAGCATTCCATACCCTTGCTATTCTCTGAGTAAAGAAACTACCTCTGACATCTGTCCTATATCTATCACCCCTCAATTTAAAGCTATGCCCCCTCGTGCTCGCCGTCACCATACTTGGAAAAAGGCTCTCCCTGTCCACCACATCTAACCCTCTGATTCTATGTCTCTATTAAGTCACCTCTCAACCTTCTTCTCTCCAATGAAAACAGCCTCAAGTCCCTCAGCCTTTCCTCGTAAGACCTTCCCTCCATACCAGGCAACATCCTAG
Source organism: Chiloscyllium plagiosum (assembly GCF_004010195.1). Taxonomy (NCBI): domain Eukaryota; kingdom Metazoa; phylum Chordata; class Chondrichthyes; order Orectolobiformes; family Hemiscylliidae; genus Chiloscyllium; species Chiloscyllium plagiosum. Next base: position 37,252,210 of record NC_057743.1, on the reverse strand, counting down.
TAAATCTCCTCTGCATCCTTTCCAAACCTTCCACATCCTTCTTATAATGCGGTGACCAGAACTGTACACAATACTCCAAGTGCGGCCGCACCAGAGTTTTGTACAGCTGCAGCATAACCTCATGGTTCCGGAACTCGATCCATCTATTAATAAAAGCTAAAACACTGTATGCCTTATTAACAACCCTGTCAACCTGGGTGGCAACTTTCAAGGATGAAAGCGTTTTCAGCTTGAGATTCTCCCCACTCCATTTCTAGATGGGAGGGAATGCATGAAAACCCCAAGTGCAGCCTCACCAACGTCCTGTATAACTGCAACATAACGTCCCAACTTCTACATTCAATGCTCTGACAGGGTGCCAAAAGCCTTCTTCATTGCTTTGTCTATCTGTGACTCCTCAATGATCAACTCCTCAGAGGAACAGGCAGCAAAAGACTGTCAGAGATTTACAAGTCAACCTATGGTTTAGCACAAACACCAGTTACCCCTTTCCATCCTGCAGCTTTACCCTGTCCTGAAGAACTGACAAAGAACTCAGCTCTTTTTAAAATATAAGCCTCCATCATGTCACTTGTGTAACAAAGTAAATAATTAATCAGTTACAGGCACTGCCCACCAGGCAGTAACAAAAACAATGAAGAGGAGGAAGGGATGGAACTAAATTAAAATGGAGTTGGGGTGGGGGGAAGATAATGCACTACCTATAAAAGGGTATCAGTGGACACCAAGCGCTCCCTCTCCAATGGCATACAAATGCGAATGTAGCTACAGGAAGCGGGCCGTGTAGTGACTGGAACCAAGGTCAGGTGGACCCCATTGACTCTGACATCTGTCATCTGTCCTATATCTATCACCCCTCAATTTAAAGCTATGCCCCCTCGTGCTCGCCGTCACCATTGACTATGAGATCCCTGATTGGTCCAGGTAACAACCCCTATCAGGGAGCCCTGGCTGACAGATATAAACAGGTCAGAGGCAAAAGCAAGGACTGCAGATGCTGGAAATCAGAGTCTAGATTAGAGTGGTGCTGGAAAAGCACAGCAGGTCGGGCAGCATCCGAGGAGCAGGAAAATCAACGTTTCTGATGAAGGACTTTTGCCCAAAACGTTGATTTTACTGCTCCTCAGATGCTGCCTGAACTGCTGTGCTTTTCCAGCACCACTGCAATCCAGAAGGAGATTGAAGGCACTGTGGCTCTGTTAGTTAGAGTGATGGCCTAGTAAGCAGGAGATCCTGGGTTCAAATTCCAGCTGGTGCTTATGCAATAGAAATAAACAGGAGATTCAGAGGGTCTCCTCAGGCTAGGGACTGTCTCTGAGCTGGTTGGTCAGAGCCCACGTACTGTGCACATGGGAATAAAGGGTGACGGGATTCCAGCCTTCTGCAGTTATTTCAGGCAGGCAGTCACAAGCTACAATCCCTCTATGGCCTGCAGCGTGGTTACTTTGGTGAGACCCTCTGATTGGCTAAGCCCGCAGCATTTTGGTTTCAGTATTTTCTAACCAACCTGTTTAGAGATGTTATGACACCCCTCTGGAGGAGTAGACTCAAACCTAGGCCTCCTGGTTCAGAGGTACGGATGCTACCACTGCACCATAACAGCCCTAGATCCCAGCCCCTTCTTTATTCCCCCTTATCCTGAGATGTTTTTAAGCCCCTCTGAACAGTTTTATCCACTTGTATTTCTATTTAAAAGTGAAAACATCAACAAAAATGAGGAAAGGGAAGGCAAGAGAGAGGGGGCTGAAACAAAATGGAGTTCGAGGTGGAGAAATCCCAAATTTGTTTTCATTATTCACAGACACAATTAAACACCTCTGGAGCAGGTGGGACTTGAAACCAAACCTCTCAGTCCAGGGGGAGGGACATTACCACTGTGCCACAAGAGGGCCTCATGATTGCTGCTCTTTCTTTTGTGAACAGACTTTATTGCGATCCCAGCTCTTAAATATAACATTGAATGAATATCACCTTGTCTCCATACATTCTGAAAGTCTACCAGCGGACTGGCAAGGGGGCTGCAATTCTGACATCGCCAGCTACCAGCCAATAGTCCATTTCTTTTTCAGGGAACTTTAAGGACAGTACGAAAATATTTGTAGTTTCATCAGACACCACAACTGCTTCAGCCAAATCTAGCAATGAGAAACTGTCCCCAGCGTGGATACTTTCCCAGCAATCCTCCAACCTCGTGCACCAATGACAGGTTCCTCACAGCTCCTGCAGGGGTGTTAGTTATAAAGCACCCAGGGCTCTGTTCAACTGTATGGAAGGGAAAATCCCTTCTTACATAGTGTGGATAATTTACTCATGCAAAAGTCATTAGACATTCTTTTTCTCCAAAACAAAGTTACACAATGTGTTTACACTGAAGCCATAATGAATCCAATAGGGGGATGGCATGTAGCTGCCTAACTAAATACATGTGGTTATTACATTATTCCAAAGGCAGGGAAACTAATCCAGAGGAGAGTTCAAGGTGATTTTATCCTTCAGGCCTCAGGACCTTCCCATTTTTCCAAGCAGAGCAGTGGGATTTTGGATTCACAAAGAACAGGATCACGAATACAACTCTTCCACAACAACAGCCCGTCCTCAGGTTGAGTTCTGATGCGTAGGAAGGTCCCTTGGAGAGAGTCTCACGTTAAGAGGAAAGAGTGCCGGACAAGTCGAGGTGGTTGAGGCAGGGAGGCCATCTCAAAGGACAGGTGGGATAGGAGGCCGACAGGAAGCAGAGACACAGAGCTGGATTCTGGCAGCAGAAGTTGGGAGAGACCAGGTCAGTGGTGAGCTGAAGAAACTGGCTTCAGGAACAGAGGGAAAGCAAGGAGAGGAAGCTGGGAATCAGGAGGAAACCAAGGTAGTGATTGTTCCAGCAATGCAAAGTAGGAACATAGGAACAGGAATTAACCATTCAGCCCCTTGAGTCTGTCCCACTATTCAATGGAATCATGGCTGATTTGTAGCTGAACCTGATATTCCTGCCTTTGGCCCATATCCCTTAACACCTTTGCTTAATAAAATCTATCTCAGATTTAAAGTTGACAACTGATCCAGCATTCACGGCCGTTTGTGGAAGAGAATTCCAAACATCTCCCACCCTTGCGTGCGTACAAGTGAGATAGGTTGACAACATTCAGATGGATCACACACAGGAGCTTAAACGAATAGCTTTAGCCAGGAGGTTTTTAACTCATTCGGACCTTGTAATCAAATCACCCATTTTGACAGCGCAGTCAAAAAGCTTCGGTTTATATGAGGGAGCAGCGAGCACTGTCGACCCATGGCTGGAAGCAAAGCCAGTTGTTCTGGATAATGATGTCATGGGCAGCGCATTATTAAATGTTGAGGAGAGCGAGTGCATCGATAGCAGTGAAGATAAGGTCCTGGAGGGGCTGTATTGTCCGATATGAGAAAATTAAACCAGTAAAAACCAATCCCTCAGAGGTGGGCTCCAGAGGACAGAAACTGGAGGGTGTGGTCATGATGCCATCATGACAATCATCCGAAATGCTGGTTGTGAGGACGATTGATGGGACAGAAAAGCCAGGTTTATTAGTCTAACCAGTTGTGCACAGTTGCTGACGAGCAGCAATCTGAACTAAAATGTCAGTAATTTATGCTGCTACTCACTTAATAAGCAGAATCCAGCAGTATTGACATTTCGTAGCATGCTGAGTCATTGGCTGCTAATGCTGACAAGATAAGTGCAGGTTCATGATCCCCTCTATTTCGAAGAAAACTCTCACACAACATTGTCCAGCTTCCAAATGGCCTAAGCTCAACTGCTTACATGTAAATTTCAGTCCACAAATACTCCAAGGCTTATTTGTTTGGATACCAGTTTTATCTGCTGTATGATTGGTCTGGCATTGCTTCTGAGGCCATTTGGCCCATCAGACTTCATGCTGGCTTAGTGAAGGCATTTTCCAATTAGTCCTATTCCCCCAGATCTGCATAACCATTATCTTTAATTATTTGGCTAATTACACATTTGGGGATATCATTGAGTCATTCAAACAAATAGGAATATGAGGACACTTATCAAATGGAGTCCAGGTACCTTTCAATATAGATCTGTTTATTTCACTCACATTGGCTCACAGTACCTGGGGTTTTTTTTCTTAAAATATGTTAACGTTTTTCTCATCAATTTGACATTCAATGACAAAACTTCAAGTCTAAAAGGTGATGTTTCTACTCTTGTCATCATTATGACAGCACCCACTAGAAGATTAACATGTGATTCTCTGACACTATTTCCCCCTACTGAGGGACGCAGCAGAACTGAATGGTTGTGTTTCATTGTACACTTTATGTGAACTTGCATGTTATTCTGAACGACCTCTTCCTAAGGCGCGGGGAGACTGAGGAGGGGAGAAAAGAACTATTTGTTGGGTAATTGAGTTAAGGAGCTGACTTCATGCATTCCAAGACAATTTCCACACCAGCTCGTGTCAGATACAAAAAGCCCAAAGGCTTCATTATGGAATAAAAGCACTGTTTTAAGACAAGGCCTGAAGATGTAGGCAAGGCAAGTGATGAATATGCTTCTAGTGCATGGAGTATGTTTAGCATTACAGTCCGCCTAGCTCATAAATATTATACACACGGAACCAACTTCCTGAAGCGTTGAACTGTGTTCCAAAATGAAACCATCGTGAGGAAAGTTTACTTCTATTCTAGGCTTTACAGCAGGTTATTCCAAGAGTATGTCTCTGTATTCTCTCCTGTGTTTACATATTTGAGTGGTCCCACCACATTAGTGGCAATTTGAACAACTTCTGTCTCCATTCCTGAATTAATACTCTTTACAGAAAAAGCAAAAACACAGGGTTATACAATGGGAACCAATAGGTTCTTTATAATTGTAAACATTTCCACTTTTAAGAAATTGCCACCAAACAGACACTCAAACACACACACGCAGACACAGACACAGACACCCACACAAACACACACACAGACATACACAGAGAAACACACACATATAGACAGAGAAACAGACAACACACATATAGACAGACAAACACACACATAAACATACACACATAGACAAACACACACATAGACAGAGAAACACAGACAAGCCCACACAGATTAACACAGACACAGACACACCCACAAAGGCTAAGATACAGTGACACAGACACATACACAAACAGAGACAAACATTGACTGACACAGACACACACATAGCCGCAAGCACAAGCAAGACCATGGGATCATTTCACACCATGGTGTGAGGATCTTCTTTGAACATTATACAAATGAATTACTGGCAAGGCCGGAATTTCTTGCCCATCGCTAACTGCCCCTGACAGGAATTAAGCCTTTGTTGGGTCTGGAGTCACATGTTGGCAAGACTGGGTAAGGATGGCAGAATTCCTTCCCTAAAAAAGGCATCAGTTCTTTACCAGGAGGCAGTAAGACTGGTTATAAATTTGCAAACTGGAATTGCTATGATGGGTTAGCTGCTAAATGTGATTTTCTGCAGTCAAACCTGAGCTACACACAAAGGGTGGTGGTGTTTTGTAACTCTCTCCCACAACTGGCAATGGATACTGGATCAGTTGTTAATTTCAAATTTGGGAGAGATAAAGTTTTGTTCATCAAATTTATTAAGAGATATGGGCCAAAGGTAGGTATCTGGAGTTAGGTCACAGATCAGACATGATCTCATTGAATGAACAGGTTTGAGGGGCTGAATGGCCTACTCCTGTTCCTATGTTGCTGAGCAATCCGAATGTGGAGTTTGATTGGAATGATCGAGAATACCGCCAAATAAAATTGAATATGTCAACATGTTTGTTGTCTCTTTTTTAGGATTGAATCCCATTATTTCTTATTTTTCTTACTTATTTCATCTATCCTTGGAAATATTAGCACTTCCATTAAAATGTGATAGTCATGATGTGGAGGTGCCGGTGTTGGACTGGGGTGGACAAGGTCAAAACACCAGGTTTATTTGAAATCACAAGCTTTCATAGCACTGCCCCTTCTTCAGGTGAAATCACTTCCCGTGACCAAGGGGCAACACTTCGAAAACTCGTGATTTCAAAACTCGTGGTGTCATGTGACTTTTGATATTAAAATGTGGGAGCTGTAACTTTACTCAAATACACATTTCTTGTTGTACATTTTTCTCTGTGAAAAGTGCTATGTAAATGTAAGCATTTACCAAATTGCTATTCTTACTCATACTGAAAATTATTTCATAGTTGCAAATTAGTGTAGTGCATGTTACATTGCTGAGTAAATAAACAGTGCATTGGCTACAGAGTGTGTACAATACTCAATGGAGAGTGTGTTGTTTCCTGTGGCTTTGCAGGTTGTAAACTTGCCAGGAATCTTCTGGCCATACTGAAGAAGATCGCACACGGATGGCTACCTGAAGGAACCCATCAGAGACGGTGAACATACACAATGGGAGATCAATATGGTGAGACCAAGAAAAAGTGAGGAGAGGTGTAAAGCGAGATTTGTAAAACTAGGGATTTTGTCATTGGACCAGGATGAGTAGGGGATCTTGACATATTCTGAAACAGTCTGTTTGAAGATGTTATTACACCTCTGGAACAGGTGGGAGTGGAACCAGGCTTCCTGGTCCAGAGATAGGGACACTACCACTGCACCACATTAGCCCTTAAAAGTAGGATTTCCAGCAGAAAGGCTTTCAATGGTGAAAAGGTAGGTAGTGAATTAATTACAATTGAAGATTGGTCCCTTTTAGCCCAGAGGTTAAATGCTGGTTAGACAGTTCCGTTCAGCATTTTCTGTCTACATACAAACTCCAACAACACTGATTCCTTGCTCCACACATTTATATACCCAGTTGTCACTCAGTTAAGATATTTTCTAACCAACCAGTTCAGAGATGTCACTACACACCTCTGGACCAGGTGAGACTTGGTCCTGGCTTCCTGGCTCAGAGGTGTTGGCATTACCACTGCACCTCAAGAGTCCTCTCACCCAATGAATGCATGTTCCCTGGCTCCACTGGGTTCAGCCTGAGCTGCTAGTGCCCCTATCTCTGAGCCAGGTAGCCAGGGTTCAAGTTGCACCTGCTCTAGAGGTGCAACTTGAACCAACAGGTTCAGAGATATTTTAACGATGACAACACAATAGAAAAAATGACAGGTTAGAAAGAATATTTCAAGCCAAGGGTTGGCTGCATATCTCAGGACTCCTGAACAAAACCTCAATATCTAAAAGGGAATTCTATCAACAGTTGAAGGGAACATTCACGTGCAGGGGACTGTGAATGGGTGAAGATGGCTCAAAGCCGGATAACGTTCCCCCAAACTGAAGATTCTACAGCTTTATAAACTCAGGATCCTGCAGCACAGCAAGAGGCCATTTGGCTCTTCCTGCTGTGTGCTATCTCTTTGAAAGAACTTTCCAATAAGTCACATGGTTGTATAGATGTTCCCCTTTCACTTTCATATCTAATTCCCTTTTGAAAGTTAGCAGTGAATTTGTCTCCACCATCATTCCAGATCACGATTCATTGCGTGGAGAAAAAGCAAACATTTCCTTCAATTCCCTTCTGCTTCACACTGAAGCCTTGTTCGAAGGGAAAAAGTTGAAAAAGGATCAGAATTACTACTTTATTTGTTCAGTGTTAATCATTGTGGGAGGTAGTTGGGGTATGTACAGTCAACGACACTGTTATCCTGACCATAAACTGAGTGAAGGGCAATTACAGTCGCTGTACTCTGTAATCCCTTGTCCCCGGTGGACCAAATTTCCATCTGAATTTTATATCAAAGACTAATTAAAATGGGTAGATAATGGACATACTCACTGGTTTCACTGGTGGTGTATCGTATGTGTTGGGTTAATCCTGTGATTTGACTCAGGCACATGCAGTATGGGTTCCTCACCATCAATTGACAAAGATCCACTTGTTGCTCAGGTGAAATAATTCTTGCTCCTGGTACAGAGGCAGAAGAGATACGGAGCAGATTAATTTCCTAGTTTTCATTCTCAAATATAACGAAAGCGTGGCTAAATGCTTCAGAAGCCTAAAAATAAAAACATGCAAGTTTCCATTTTCGTAGGTGGAAGGTTATTATTGCACACAGGGGGCAGTCTTGCAAAGCGGTGGGAGTCATAGATTTCTTTTTGGGGAGGAGTTGTGTATAATCTATTGTTGAAAATAAAGTCAGCAGAGGATGGAATAATTTGTGACAATGCTTCACATGCAGGAGATCCACTTCCTAACCTGATCAGTAAAATACATTCGCCAAATTGGCTGCTGTCAGTGCATAGGCCTGGGGTTAAACTGAATTATCCTAACTCTATCACCTCAGAAACAAAACGTAGACAACAAAATGAATACACATTATGCACACAGCTACTTATAAAAAAAACCTGCTTAACAAGGCTCCCACAATGACTTGGCCCTGTTGTCAAGGTTAAGGTGACCTCTCTTATTCATATTCCTCCATCATTTGCAATCTTAACAGAATGAAAAATACTCCTGGAGAGAAATATGCCCTGGTGCTACTATTCTCAAGCTAGAGTTTTTCTGCCCAAGTTATACAGTCAAATCCCATTCCCCTGACTACCACAATGTTTAAAAATCCATTCGCAGGATGTAGGCATCCCTGGCTAGGCCAGTATTTATTGTCCATCCCTAATTGGCCACATGACTATTAAGAATCAACCACATTGCTATGGGTCTGGAGTCACATGTAGGCCAGACTGGGTAAGGATGGCAGTTTCCTTCCCTAAAGGACATTAATGAACCAGATGGGTTTTTCCAAAAATGGATTCATGGTCATCATTAGACTCTTAATTTCATTTTTTAAATTGAATTCAAATTCTACCCATAATGGGATTTGAAACCCAGCATTATCTGGGTCTCTCAATTAACAGGCCAGCAATAATACCATTAGGTCATTGTCTCCCCCATTGAAACATTAGTGAACCAGATGGGTTTTTCCTGACAATTGACCGATTTCATGGTCATCATTCAACTCTTAATTCCAGTTTGCTTTTGAGTTCAAATTTCACCATCTGCCTTGTAGGATTTGACCCCAGATTTTTACCCAAGCTGCTGAATTGTTACAGGTCATTCTGCTGTAATGCACATTTTGTCATCGCGAGTTCACGATTGCTTGATTGATGAACTGGGGAGGATTTGGTTTCTAAAGCACAAAATTTTAAAACTTGTGTTGGCTGTAATGCGATTAGATCACCAACACTTTAAGTGTTGTTTCTAAAGCGCGACCTTTCTATAACACTGGGTTGCACAGGAACACAACCATTGCGTTATAGAAAAGTTACCTGTAGTCTTGTGACTTCAGCAGGGTCACTACACACGGATCGTTAACTCTGTTTCTCTCTCTCAGCAGATTCAGCCAGACCTGCTGAGTTTCTCCAGCTGTTTCTGTGTTTGTTTCAGATCACCACCATCCCAATTCTTTGTTTATTTCTTGAGCAGCTCTCAGGGATGGCTTGCAGGGCTTGACGTAGGCTGGTGAGAAAAGGTGTAAAACTAAGTTCCACCGTGATGCTCTCGTATTAACCTCAGGCAAAACTGGTGTTTGCTGTGGCCATTCCAACATGGCCAATACACCAGAGCCAAGGTGTGGGCTGCTCCAAGTAAAACTGTTAAACTGGGTTTTACTTGGAGCAGCCCAAGTCCGCAGAGCAGGAGTCATTCCTGGGAAAATAGTGCGGTGACACTAGGTGCCAGGGAACTGCCTAGCAAGGCTCCACCACCTCCATTTCTCTTTGAACCAATCCATAGCATCATAAGGTCATACAGCACGGAAACAGACCCTTCGGTGCAACCCGTCCATAATCCTAAACTAAACTAGTCCCACTTGCCTGCTCCTGCCCCTTATCCCACCAAACCTTTCCTGTTCAGAGCTTACCTTTTAAACATTATAACTGTATCCACATCCACTACTTCTTGAGGAGGGTCATTCTACAATCAACCCACCCTCTGTGTAAAAGATTTGCCCCCATGTCTTTTTCAAATCTCTGTTCACTCACATTAAAAATGTGGCCCCTAGTCTTGAAACCCCAATCCTAGGGAAAAGACAACTACCATTAACTCCATCTGTACCACTCATTATTCTATAAACCTCGATAAGGCCACCTCCCAATCTTCTCAAAGACTCAGCACTTATCTTGCGGGACATGGCAACATGACCTTTATCTTAGCACTGAGTGTCTTGATACAACAGCATACATTCTTTTTCAGTATAAACACTTCCATGTAATAATGGACCTCAGAGCATTTGATGATAAAACATCACAGTTTTCAGAATTCTTTAAATTCCGTTACTTTAGGATCAGAGATAGAAGTTGAAACAGAATAAAGCTTGCACAGTCTTTAAGAAACATTTAAGCTGGGAAACATCTGCATAAATATAATAAAATAGAATAGCATACACTAAGCCAGAAATTAGTTTGAAAAGCCTTTCAACAATTTAAAGTATGTGTTGAATGGAGCTTAAAGTGCTCCTCCATTTAAAAATACTGCAAAAAATGTTACTGTGAACATAGCCCAAGAGGAGATTATTTTCCACGTATTTGTTCAGATGATTCTGAACCTCACATTTGCAAACACACCGATCGGAATTTAGGTCTGAGAATTCAACTAATATCCGATTGGATTTTATACTTAAGGGAAATAAAAATTATCACTAAGGGAAATGACCTTCACTTTCACTTCATAGTATTCCTCAAAAAGTAAGAGTCACAGAAGTGTTTACAGCACAGATGCAGGCCATTCTGCCCATCATATCATCACTGGCTCTCCAAACAGACTTGATGATTCAGTGGATCATGAAGCATTTTAGCTTTAAGCTCCTGCCCTGATGGTGGAGCTCTTGATTATAAGGAGGCAGTCGTCTCATGGTATTATTGACAAGCTATTAATCCAGAGGTCCAGCTAATGCTCTGAGGATCTGGATCTGTATTGTGTCCTGGCAGATGGTGGAATTTGCATTCAATAAAAACCTGGAATTAAAAGTTGAATGATGAGCATGAATCCATTGTCAATGGTTGGAGGAAAACCCATCTCATTCACTAATCTCCTTTAGGGAAGGAAACTGCCTTCCTTACATGTTCTGGTCTGACTCCAGACCCACAGCAATGTGGTTGACTCTTAACTGCCCCCTGGGCAATTAGGGATGGGTAATAAATGCCAGCCCAGCCAGGGATGGCCTCATCCTGTGAGTGAAGGTTTTAAAAAATTTGAAGTGAAAAGTTGCAGGAAGTGTGAGCAGTTACAATTCCAAGGCCACATTTTACTTTAAAAGCAAAATAAAGTCAACATTAGAGATCGAAAATAAAATCAGAAAGTGGCAAAACAAAACTCAGCTGTCCCTGCAGCATCTGTGGACAGAGAAACAGCGAATTTTTCAAACTCAGTAGGAGCTCTTCAGGAGTATCATAATCAACTTGAAACATCACCTTTGATCCTATAGCTGTCAGACCTTCTGGGTATTTCCAACACTTTCACTTCTTAATTTCACATTTTATGTTACTTTGTGTTTCTCAAGGGCTTTCAAGTATCAGTTTTAGTTGTTACAAATAAACATGTCACCACAGTCTTACTCACCCTCATTAGAGAGATATGACTGGTGGTGGTCTAACCTGAGGTGCACCATGCCTCAGGCGAGGGATGAGGTTGAGAAGGAGAGTAAACTCAGTCACAGTAAGAATTGAACCCATGCTGTAACCGTCACCACCAGCCAACTGAGTTAACCAAATCCCTTCTTTAATTGTAAGAAGCTAACTTCCCATCAACGTCTAAGATTTGGATGGACCCTCCTTGACATTGTCCATGCGCTAGGATTCAATATCAGAGAATTCTTCACCACCGCCTGCAATAAATTCTCAGGAGCTGAAGGTTTTTCACAGTGAGTTCAGTGGTTTAACAGCATCCAATGTCCCTTGAGCCGTTATGTTGTTTATGCATCCACTGCAGGTCTCTCTTTAGCTCTGATGTGGAGGAGCCGGTGTTGGGCTGGGGTGGACAAAGTTAAAAATCACACAACACCAGGCTATAGTCCAACAGGTTTATTTGGATGCACTAGCTTTCGGAGCACTAACTTTGCCAGGTAGTGAGCGGGCAATTCTGTGTCCTATGAAGCTGCCCCATTAGCTATCTGACGGAGGAGCAGTGCTCTGAAAGCTTGTATTTCCAAATAAACCTGTTGGACTATAACCTGGTGTTGTGTGATTTTTAACTCTTTTAGCTCTGAGCAACCTAATCTGTAAATCCCCTCTCGCTCAGATAGAACTGTTTGTCTTGGCTAACCCTAACCCAGCTCCTTCTGCTGCTGGCTCCTTCCTGAGTTCTTTGTTCAAGTGGACCATTTCACAGTCGGGAGAGACATTGCTGTTAACACCGAGTTACTGACAGAGGACAGCTGTGACTCAGTGGAAGCATCCTTGCCTCTGTCTGAAAGTTAGGGGGTGTACAATTCAAAATCAGCGCGGAAACAGAGCCTTTGGTCCAACCAGTCCATATCAACCATAATCCCAAAACTAAACTAGTCCCACCTGCCTGCCCCTGACCCACATCCCTCCAAACATTTCTTATTCATCTAAATATCTTTTAGACGTTGTCACTGGACTTACATCCCACTACTTCCTCTGAAAGTTCGTTCCACACACGATCCACTCCCTATGTTAAAAAACTGTCTTTATTACATCTTTCTCCTCGCACCATAAAAATGAGCCTCATAGTCTTGAAATCCTCTACCCTAGGGAAAAGACACCTGCATTATCTACGCTGCTCATGATTTTATCAATCTCTCTAAGGTAAACTGTGGGATATAGGTAAAGTAGTGTTACTTCTGCAATCATAATTACTTATGCAAGGTAAATGAACTCACACCAGTGTATAATTGTTGAACCAAGAGCTGAGTCAACAAGAATGAAAACTATGTGAAGGAAATATATAATTGTTTTTGTATTAGCTAAAATATGCATACAAGAATGAAATGTGCCTGCAAACAATGGTAGATGTTACAGACAAATAGATATGGCGCTGTGAGGGCGTAGGTTAAGCCAGATATGCCTGTACAAACAGTAGTTATAAGCATCTGTTTCCCACTTCTGCAAAAACAAAAACAAACTCAATTAAAAGGTCATAAGGCTCAATATGGATGAGGGATGGGAGGAAATGTTACAAGTAAGGGAAACAGATGGTAGTGAAGGAGGATATACCTAACAATGGCCCACAGCAGGATGTGGTCAAATGGCCTTGTGAGGCCAGAAATAAGCATTTTGTCACAGACAAGGCCGGATAAGGCAAGAGATAACAAGAGTAATGGGCGCCAGCCTTAGAGAGGTGGGAGATGTAAACAGGGGAAGAGCAATGGGAGGAGGGAAGACGAACGAATTATATAAGTATTGTGTACTCGTTAAACACGGCGTGTGTGTGTGTGACTATTTTGTAAATAGACACCACACCCCTCTTGCAAGAGCGCAATAAATGATACTACTGCTTCAGATCTTGTCTCAGACTGGAATTATTGAAGTGAGTGAGCTTCGTTTCTCACAAACTGTCACCCTCCGATGCTCCAGTGAAAGAAGTTCCAGCCTCCCCCTATAACTCAAACCTTCCAATCCCTGCAACTTCCTGGTAAATCGTTCCTGAATCCTCTCCAGCTTAATAATAGCCTTCCTACAAGTCCCAGTGAGCTAATGGATGTCTAAGTTGTGAGAAATGAGAAGCTGCTCACTGCAAGTTCCCGGCCCTATTTCTGTTGAGTATTGTTCATGCTGTATAAGTTGTACCAAGCTGATGCAGACCTTGGATGTTACCAACACCACTCACCTTTTGCTGTCAAATTTAAATGCTATTTTTGTTAAGTCTGCACAGTATTTAATGGGGTCAATCCACACCCACCAGCAATTGAGAACTGACTGTAATCTGCTCATGAAGTGACTACAGAGCAGATTAAACTTGTTGTTTGGATTTCTGTCCAGCCAGATCACAATTTGGAAAGCTTAATTTGTACAGCACAGTCACCACATGGCTAAGTACCTTGACATCAAACACTGGATTCCCAAGAATTCTTAACCAGTTGGGTTCAGTAAATGTAAAACCTGAGGCCTTCTGAAGTTCCACACTGAAGGTACATTTTGCTAAGTGATAAACACAATGCAGACAGAATGAGCAAACCACAGCTTCTGATCGAAACAAATCTGGGAAATTACACTGGGGACAGGCCCAAGGTAATGAGAAGAACAGCTGTATCCTCACACCAACTAAAGCAGGCTGATCTACCCCATTCAACACGTTCTTAAACATCCATTCCCTTCACCACTAGTGCACACTGGCTGTAACCTGTAGCCTTTTGCACTGCCCACTGGCACCACCCCTTGCACTGTCTCTTGTATCTCCCTCACACTGCATGTTTACCCTCCCTTTGCAAGGCCAGCTGTACCCTACCTTGCACTGTCTCCTGTATTGGCAGCACGGTGGTTCAGTGGTTAGCACTGCTGCTTCGCTGTGCCAGGGACCCGGGTTCGATTCCCACCTCGGGAGACTGTCTGGTGTGGAGTTTGCACACTCTCCCAGTGTCTGTGTGGGTTTCCTCCGGGTGCTCCAGTTTCCTCCTACAGTCCAAAGATGTGCAGGTTAGGCGAATTAACTGTGCTAAATTGCCCGTAGTGTCCAGGGATGTGTAGGTTAAGTGCATTAGTCAGGGGTAAATACTGGATAATAGGGTAGGGAATGGGTTTGGGTGGATTACTGTTTGGCCCAACAAGTCCACATTGATCCTCTGAAGGGTCTGTTTCCACACTGTAGGGATTCTATGATCTCCCTCACACTGCCATCTGTACCCCTCCCCTTGCATGGCCAGCTGTGCCCTGCCTTGCACTGTCTCCTAAATCTCTCTCTTTACTTCCATCTCGAACCTTTTGCACTGTCACCTGAACCCCGTCCTGCAGTGCTGCCTGTAACCTCTCACATTTTGCCTGTACCTTCCAACTCTGTCTGCTGACACCAGTCTAAATCTGTAACCTGGACCACCCGGAAGGATAAAGGCATCAAATATCTGGGAACACCAGCACCTGGGAATCTCACACAATTCTGCTTTGTGAATATGTCACCATTCCTTTGTTGTGGTTGGGAAAAAACCTGGTTAAGAGTACGTTCATCAAACAGACTGCAGCGATTCAAAGCAACGGCTCACCACACCTTCTGAAGGATGACAAAAGCAGGTGAGAAATAATTGCTGGGCTTGCCAACAATACTCACATCTCACAAATCAGTAATAAACATCTCACTCAACCTTGCAACCCGAGCAAAACTGAGGATCTGGGCAATCTCCTGATCCTGTTGTAGATTACGCAAAAAGCAATCCTATTTATGGTTGCTGCATTTGTTTTTATTAAGGAACATGCATCTTATGCATATCTGCACACTAACTAAAAATTGCCAGTTGTGTTAATGGAAATGGACTAGGCATAACAACCCAAGAAACACTCCTGACTCACACCGTGAAGCAGCAATTACAATATTCTGGGTCTCATTCTGTCGCTCAACCTTATGAACAGGGTCTGAGGCCAGGAAAGCAGTAACCTCACTTCTGAACAATCTGACCGTGGCTTCACCCTGCTCAGAGGCTGAAAGAGGGAGCAGTTAGTTCCGTCACACAGCATCTTTTTCAGTTTGACTGAGGTAACATGGTGGATGAGGTATCTATTCCATCACTTGCCCACAATAACTGTGATCTCAAATCTGAACTAGTTCTCCTGTTGATTGCATCTTTGGTGAGGTTTGTCAGAGTTCCACATCAGACTAGAACAGTTCTCATGCTCTTCCTCTCTCGCTTTGTCCAGGTCATCGTTGCCTCCATGTGGCACGAGTGGGGGAGGAAGGAGTGGAGTTCTCAGCTCATTTCCCAGGACAAGTTCACCTGGAGCTAGAGTAGTGTGCAGTGGAGTTGAACAATAGTCTAGATACGCAAGCTAAATGCCATTATTTGTTGACTGTACACAGTGCTCTGTCATTGGTGATGGCATCTCAGTGAGCTGCTAACTGGCACTAATCCATGAGGTTCACTGGGTTGATTCTAGAGTTGAGGGGGTTGGCTTATGAGGAGAGACTGAGTGGACTGGGATGATATTCATTGGAATTTAGATGAATGAGGAGGGATCTTATAGACACATATAACATTATAAAGGGAAGATAAGATAGAAGCAGAGAAGTTGTTTCCACTGGCGGGTGAAACTATAACTAGGGGGCACAGCTTCAAAATAAGGAGGGAGCAGATTTAGGACTGAGCTTAGGAGGAACTTCTTACCTCAAAGGGTTGTGAATCTGTGGAATTCCCTGCCCAGTGAAGCAGTTGAGTCTTCCTCGTTGAATGTTTTTAAGGTACAGACAGATAGATTTTTGAACAATAAAGGAGAAATTATGGTGAGAGGCTGGGTAAGTGGAGCTAAGGCCATGAAAAGATCCGCCATGGTCTTATTGAATGGGGGAGCAGACTCAATGGGCCGGATGGCCTACTCCTGGTTGTATTCCTTATGTTCTTATTAAGTTCACAGATGATGACAAAAAATGGTGGTGTGGTAAATAGTGAGTAGATAGCTTTGGAAAACAGGACAATACAGATGGGCTGATCAGAAGGGCAGAACAGCAGCAAATGGAATTTAATCCTGAAAAGTGTGAGGTGATGCATTTTGGGAAGAATAGTAAGGCAAGGGAGTGCACAAGGAATCAGAGAGCCCATGGAAATACCAAAGATCAGAGGGACTTTGGTGTGATGTCCACAGATCCTTGAAGGCAGTGGGATAAGTAAAAAAGGAGGTCAGCAAGTCAGATGGGATATTTGCCTTTATTGTTAAGGCATTGAATACAACAGCAGGAAGGTTATGATGGAGCTGTGTATAATCTTCGTGAGGCCACAGCTGGAACAGTGAACACTGTCCTGGTCATTACACTATAGGTTTGCACTAAAGAGGGTGCAGAGGAGATTCATAGGATGTTGATTGGACTGAAAGTGTTTCAGTTATGAAGAGGGGCCAAATAGGCTGGGATTGTTCTCCTGGAGCAGAGAGGAAGATTTGATTGCAAGTTTTGAGGGGCATAGACAGGAGAGACCATTCCCCTTAGCAAAGAGTAAATAGCTGTGGACACTATTTTAAGTTAAGGAGCACAAGGTTTAGGGGGATTTGAGGAAATGTTTTTTACCCAGTGGAGTGCGGGTGTCTGCCTGAAAGGATGGTAGAGGTGAGGACCCTCAAGAAATTTAAGAACCCTTTAGATGAGCACTTGAAATGCCATAGCATAAAGGATTCAGGCCAAGTGTTGGAAAATGAAATTAGAAAAGGTAGATATTTGATCACCAGCTCAGATATGATGGACCAAAGGGCTTCTCTCAATGCTGTAAAAACTCAAGGACAAACTGTGGTCCATTGGCTGAGAGGATCCACGCTGAGATCCCAAGTGTTGCAAAGATCCCCTTCAGCCTTCAGACCCTGAAATGCTGCAGTGGTTTGACGTCCATCCATTCAGACTGTTAGTCTACTCCAGTCGAGGATATTTTATCTCTGTGTTTGGAGAGGTCCATTGCAAGACAAACAAGAGCAGGACTTCTACAGTTAATGGCAGGGCTCTGGGGAGTTTTGTAACACAGAGAGACATCGGGGTTCAGATGCATTATTCTTTGAAATTTGCATGTCAGGTAGACAGGCCAGTTAAGAAGACATTTAGCATATATGCCTTCATTACTCAGTCCTTTGAGTCTTAGAGTTGGGACGTCATATTAAGGTTGTACAGGACATTGGTGAGGCCTCTTCTAGAATACTGTGTCCAGTTCGGATTTCCCTGTTATAGCAAGGACATTATTAAATTGGAAAGGGTTCAGAAAATATTTCCCAGGATGTTGCTGGGAATGGAAGGTTTGAGCTATAAAGATAGGCTGGGACTTTTTCATTGCAGTGTAGAGGCTGAGAGGTGACCTTATAGAGGTTTATAAAATAATGGGGGGGGGAATGGATAAGGTGAGTAGCAAAGGTCTTTCCCCTAAGGCTGGGGATTTCAAAACTAAGGAGGCATATTTTTAAGATTATAGTGGTGTTGGAAAAGCACAGCAGGTCAGGCAGCAGCCGAGGAGCAGGAAAATCGATGTTTCGGGCAAAAGCCCTTCATCAGGAATGACCATCCCTGATGAAGGGCTTTTGTCCGAAATTTCAATTTTCCTGCTCCTTGGATGCTGCCTGACCTGCTATGCTTTTCCAGCACCACTGTAATCTTGACTCTAATCTCCAGCATCTGCAGTACCCACCTCCACCTAGGCACATGTTTAAGGTGAGTGGAGAAAGATTTTAAAAAGACATGAGGGGCAACTTTTTTTTAACAGAGAGTGGTTTGTGTGTGAAATGAACTGCCTGAGTAAGTGGGTACAGTTACAATTTTTAAAAGACAATTGGACAAGTATATGAATAAGAAAGGTTTGGGGAGATATGGGCCAGGAGCAGGCAGGTGGGACTAGTTTAGTTTGGGATTACGGGTGGCCTGGTCTGTTTCTGTGCTGTTTGGCTCAATGACTAAGGCATTCCCCTTGGTCTTGATTTAAAGGATTATGACATTGACAGTTCTCATACCCGCCAACAATGGATAGCATCAGTAATACAGCTTGACATCATCTCGTCCATTACTTCTGAGAGACCTGGCCACCAAACAAAATATCTTATCCTGGCTCGAGAGTTTGTGAATCCCAGTGTCTTTGGTGCCTTTGTTGCATTATATCAAGCCTCAGGGCTCTCAGAAGCACTGGTCTCTCATCATCAACAAGTAAATCATCCATTGCACACAGTATCCCCTCTGTTGGTATGTGAAAGAGTAAAATTACTAGTCCTGGAGAAGATACATCTGTAGCAAAGGCAGTGGCTACCTCTGTATCATAGTGAGCTAAAATATGAGAGCACAGCAACATTTCTTTGATTTTCCCAAAAGGCCTATTTTGTGCTTCCTCTCAATGCAATGCCCTGTTGCATCAGCTAATTGATGACTGCTCAGTCAGACAAGAACTTTCTGACTTAGTTTACCCAACCCACAAGTCTCTGGAATTCAGTCAATCTTCAAGGAGCTGGAAAATTTGCAACTGCACTTGTTTTCAGGTCAACTGTGGCACAGAAGACATCACAATACATCAAAGGTAGGTGACAGCTGGATGTGAGAACTAGTATTTTGCAGGGCACAGATCCTGCCTCCTGCTGGTGTTGTAGCACAGTACGTGCACACGAGTATCATGTTCTGTCTCAGTAACATAGATCAGGACATCATCCATGTGGACCACCACTCCATTCAGAGTTGAAACTTTATTGCTGGAACAGCACAGCAGGTCAGGCAGCATCCAGGGAACAGGAGATTCGACGTTTCGGGCACAGGCC
>NC_057743.1:37222685-37232321 GCF_004010195.1 Chiloscyllium plagiosum | reverse complement strand
AATGCTGTTACAAAGACTGATGCATATCCAATTCCACAGTTGGAGGACTGTGTCGAAAAAGTGGGACAAGCAACTTATATTTCTAAGTTGGACATGCTCAGAGACTACTGGCAAGTCCCTCTGTCAGAGAGAGTAAAGGTGGTTTTGGCTTTCATAACGCCAAATGGACTATATCAGTTCAAAGTCACGCCATTTGGTATGAAAAACGCTCCAGCCACATTTCAGAGACTGACTAATAAGGTCATTGCGGGATTACCCAGCTGTGTGGTGTATATTGATGAGCTGGGGATTTTTAGTCACTCAGGGAAGGAATGTTTACAGCATTTATCGGACTTGTTCGATTGACTTCGGAAGGCAGGCTTGGTGGGAAACCTGGCTAAAAGGGAATTTGCCAAAGACCAAGTCACCTTCCTGGGCCGTGTTATTGGACACGGTCCCATGAGATGCAAAAACGAAAGTAATTGTGGAATTTCCAACACCATCGACGAAAATATCAGTACTA
Organism: Chiloscyllium plagiosum; assembly: GCF_004010195.1. Taxonomy (NCBI): domain Eukaryota; kingdom Metazoa; phylum Chordata; class Chondrichthyes; order Orectolobiformes; family Hemiscylliidae; genus Chiloscyllium; species Chiloscyllium plagiosum. The sequence continues at coordinate 37,231,819 of NC_057743.1, read as the reverse complement.
CAATTCCTGGGATTGAGAGGATTTTACCCGAATGTTTGTGCCAATCTTTAGCAGTGTGGCTGCTCCACTCACCGAATTGTTAAAAAAGGGCAAGAAGTTCAGTGGACAGCGGACTATCGAAAGGCAGTTGACAGCCAAAACATTGTGTTAACCACTGCCCCAGTATTAGCCACACTGGATTACAGGAAGCCTTTCAAGGTGGCTATCGATGCCAGTGATGTGGGTGTCGGTGCAGTGCTCCTGCAGGAGGATGACGAGGAGATAGAAAGACCCATTGGATATTTTTCCAGGAAGTTGAATATTCATCAACAGAAATATTCAACGGTAGAGAAAGAGACTTTGAGCTTGGTGTTGGCATGCCAACATTTCAGTGTTTATATTCCCAGCTGTGCATCTGAGACAATCATATACACTGATCACAGCCCATTGATATTTGTGGAAACCTTTAAGGACAAAATGCAGCCTGTTTGGATGGAGCTTGTTGTTGCAGCCGTTCCATGTGACAATTCTGCAGGTGGCAGGTCACGGGAATGTGATTGTCGATGCGTTATCGAGACTCGAATGAGATACGGAGGCGTTCGGTGATGGGTTTACCGCAGCCTGAATTTGCATGTGGTTGTGCACGTTTGCATATTTATAGTTAGTATAGTGTATATGTGTGTTTAGACTACTAACCAAGTTTTTGAAGGGTTAAAAATGAAGCCATCTTTTGGTATTGATGGTATTTTTTTAAGAGGGGAGGTGTCACAAAACTAGTTCTTTATTTCTAAAAGCTGTTCGTTGGCTCAAGGAGACTATGTCCTGGGATTTTTCCAGGGGGTAGTAAACCAGGTCAAGTTCCAATTCGTCTGGTTTGGTACAGAGATTAAAGGGTGTTGAGAGGCCTTTTTGTTTATATGTAAACAGATGAGACTTCAGGCCAAAGTGGTCATGTTTTAGAAGTGAGCTGTGGAATGAAAGGGGAACGGTCAGCTCTCTAGCTGGGCTGAGCAGTTTAATTCAGTCCAGAACTGGTTGGAGGCTCAGCAGTCAGCTGTGTGGAAACTCTGTCTTCTGCCCTTCTAACTTCAACCTGTAAGCATCTGACCCTGTTTTGTACTGTGTTTTAAAGGGGGTTGCTTATTAGGACTGTTGTATATTTTCGGAACAGCATACTTAACGCTCGTTTGGATAGACTGAGTTCTGTCGGGGTTCTTTATTCTGTTCTTTATGTTTCATTGTATAATTTTGTGAATAAACTTTTTGTTTGTTTTAAACCCAGTCGTCAACCTCGCTAACTTAATCTGGGTAATTTTCACTGTACACTTACCAAAACAAATAGCAAAGTTTTGGTCTGAGCTGCCTGCTTGAGAATGTTCTGAGTGATCTGGCCGAGTCCATACAGAATTCTTCCAACCAAAGTGCATGACCTCACACTTTTCCAAAAGAAAAGGCATCTCCACATCACCCTGACACCTTCTATCTCATTGATCTTGATGTCTAATATGAATAGGCTTCTTGCTGCTATCAGGTAGGTAAAAACAATGTCTGCAGATGCTGGAAACCAGATTCTGGATTAGTGGTGCTGGAAGAGCACTGCAGTTCAGGCAGCAGCCAAGGAACTTCGAAATCGATATTTCGGGTAAGGGCTTTTCGGGTCGATTTCGAAGCTCCTTGGATGCTGCCTGAACTGTTGTGCTCTTCCAGCACCACTAATCCAGATTCTTGCTGCTATCACACAGCCCAGACATTACCCCTATCCTTTGTTAAGATGTCTACCAGCCTCTCTGCTGGGACAATTCCTAAGTCGGTCTGTGCCTCAGCCACACCAATAATAGTTAGTTGGGATGGTTTCTGAATGTTTTTCCTGACTCCTGCATTCCTGTTCAGTCACCTCTCTACTTTACACTTCATAAATTCCACTGAGTCAGTCATCTTGGGATATGGTTCTCGCCATCATCCTGAATCAATTTTACTTCCTGACCTCAGCTGTCTACTCAGCTGAATTGTTTTTGTTAATGTTAAGGCTCCACACACTGGAGTCAGACCGCAATTTTGATGCTCCAGTATACTTTTTTCTTTCCACAAACATTATACTGTATTTATGAAATTTATTAAAATAATTTCAATTATTCTTGAATACTAAAGTATTTGCAACAAAACGTAACTTGTCTCCAAATATCTCATATATTAGAGTTGATCTTTCTCCGCATCTTCTCTGTAGTTGTAATAGTATATTCTCTTTTATGACCTGATGTAATTATGTAAGGTATGATTTATCTAGTTTGTACGCAATACAATACTTTTCACTGTATGTCATGTGACAATGACAGATCAATAGAATTGTACTCGCTCTAATATTTGCAATGTACCTTCCATATCATGAAGCTCTACAGCACTGAGGATATCACCGAGACGGGGGACAAAACGCTTGCAAACCAACTTCTCAGCTCTCCGAAGATACCCACAACAACAACAACACTCCATATCAGTTATATGATGAGGCTGAAATATTTCAGATTAAAAACTGCAGTTAGGCAAACTTTTCTCCATGCACCATGTTCTGTGCTGCCTTCAATGCAAATTCAATGATCCTGATGTTCACCACATACATTCAATATCTGAGGGGGTCCCATAGGTCACAAACTCCTCTGGCTGAAAGGGCTTGCACTGCAACCTTTTCCCAATTGTCCCCTTGCAACAGGTTCAAGGTTCAGGTGCATCCCTCAGCACATAGTCCTAGACTTTGGAAGGTGCCAGTCTGCACCACTCTCACAAACCTTAGGTGTCACCTTAGAAATGCACACAAAAATGGCTTCCATAGCAGCATGGAGCAGTGAGCTCTATACACAGATCACTCTGGGGTTTGTCATTGGAAAATTTACAAAACTCTAAGACCCAGGAACCCTGGACACCTCTGATTAAAAATAGATTGATTCTGAAAATGAAGGTGATAGGCTCAATCTAACATCTAAATGACCAAAGCACTGTGTCCCAGCAGGTTGGTCAGCTATCTCTCTTCCAGCCTCCAACAAAATCACAAGTGGGCAGGTTGGTTCCTGTTCACAAATGTTGCATTTTAACCTCCAATATAACTCACAAAAACCAATGGTTATGTTACAGTTCTGTATCTCTAAGGCAATTGGAAACCATAATGACCTACAGTCACAGTCAATGATACAGCAGCATGGTGGCAATGTCATTGGACTGGTAATCCAGAAGCCAGGGCTATTAACCTGGGGACTGGTAATCCAGAGGTCTGGGCTATTAACCTGGGGACTGGTAATCCAGAAGCCAGGGCTATTAACCTGGGGACTGGTAATCCAGAAGCCAGGGCTATTAACTTGGGGACTGGTAATCCAGAGGTCTGGGCTATTAACCTAGGTACTGGTAATCCAGAGGTCTGGGCTATTAATCTAGGGACTGGTAATCCAGATGCCTGCGTTATTAATCTAGGTACTGGTAATCCAGAAGCCAGGGCTATTAACCTGGGGACTGGTAATCCAGAGGTCTGGGCTATTAACCTGGGGACTGGTAATCCAGAAGCCAGGGCTATTAACCTGGGGACTGGTAATCCAGAGGCCTGGGTTATTAATCTAGGTACTGGTAATCCAGAGGTCTGGGCTATTAATCTAGGGATTGGTAATCCAGAGGCCTGGGTTATTAATCTAGGGACTGGTAATCCAGAGTCCTGGGTTATTAATCTAGGGACTGGTAATCCAGAGGTCTGGGCTATTAATATAGGGACTGGTAATCCAGAGTCCTGGGTTATTAATCTAGGGACTGGTAATCCAGAGGTCTGGGCTATTAATCTAAGGACTGGTAATCCAGAGGCCTGGGTTATTAATCTAAGGACTGGTAATCCAGAGTCCTGGGTTATTAATCTAAGGACTGGTAATCCAGAGGCCTGGGTTATTAATCTAGGGACTGGTAATCCAGATGCCTATTAATCGGCAAACACTGCAGATGCTGGAGATCTGAAATAATAACAAAGTGCTGGAGAAACTTGGCCGATCTGGTCATACCTGTGGGTGGGCCGGTTGGGGGGGGAGGGGCAGTGTGGTGGTTGGAACAGTTCACGTTTCTAGTGCGAAATGATTTTTCTTCTTTGGATTCTTCAAATCCCATCACAGGGAACTGAAAGCTAATTAGTAACAGGAACACTAGATCCAGCCCACTAGATTTTCCTAAAAACCTATCATTTACGTACATCAGGGAAGGAAATCTGCAATCCTTACCCTGTCTGTACTACACGTGACTCCAGACCCGCAGCAGCGTGGTTGTGCCTTAACAGTCCTCTCCAATAGCTCAGCAAACCACTCGGTTGTGTTTAGGAACTGTCTCCTCATGGATAATAAACGCTGTATTTGCCAGCGATGTCCATATCCCATGAACGATGAAAATCAGAACTTCTGTGATATTGATCCATCCACAATTCTAATCCAGGAAGTAGCCATAAAACTGTTGTGCACCTTTAGTTGTTTTCATTCTGCCATCTGTAACAGGCCTCCGTAGTTACAACACCGGTTACCATCTGTTACCACACCTTCCACAACAAACAGCTCCATGTAATGACGCTCTGAGTTGCATTTCTGGCAACCGGCCCACAATCTGCAACACGTCCAAATTGTTTACGCTAAGATGTGACAGGATCCTGCTCCCGAAATGCCCAATTTAGTCATTGTTACCTCTGTGGTGTTCACCTAGCCAAGATCAGACAGATCGGTTTATGCCCCAGTAGCAGTTTAAACAAATTAACTTTCAAGGAAGTTTAATTCAAAGAAAAGCGTATGCAAATAACATCTCCTAATCTTATCAGTTCCTTCTCTCGTTTTATTAAGTCAACAAGGACATAGAGAAATATACAGGAAGACATAAAAATTAGTTGTTGCCAAGAAATAGGGAGCAATTATCTGTTGCCAGAAGCAAGTTTCTTTTAATTAATTGATGGTTCTAAAAATTCTGTGTACTCACTACACATCCGGTAGACATTTCAGGAATGGAATTATCTCCAAAGAACATCTTTTAAGGGAGTTCAGTTGAGTGGGACTCAGAGGCGTCACTGTATGTAACGTCACAGTTTGAATCTTGCACTCCACTCCAGAGGACTATAAGCAAACCTCAGGTTGCTCTTAGCTGGACCTGATTTATGCCTGTCACTCCCCTGGGACTGGTGCGTTATGAGCTGGGGTTTGTTGGCGGGTTTCCCCACAGCTCAAGTATCCTTCCAAAAGAAGAACCAAAACTCAGAAACATCGAGAAGGGAGGAGGGAAAAGGAAAGACAAAAATAATCTGGAACATCAAGGAGCAGAGAGTATCAGACTTGTGCAATACAGTGAAAAGGTGGTTAACTGACAGGTCCACACCAAAGGAATCTTATTACAATAGGAAAGCAAATCAAACAGCAGTATTTACTGAGGAATGTATTAGAGTTACAGAGTCATTTATTTTTTACAGCATGGAAAGAAGCCTGTCCTGTTTGTGCTGGTCATCAAACACCCAGTTTCCAGCACTTGAACTGTCCCCTTGTGTGCAGTGGGGTTTCAAATGTCCATCAAAATAGTTCTTAAAATGTCTTGTGGGTTCCCATCTTTACCAGCCTTTTCAGGCAGTGAATTCTAGGCACCCTCACCAGCTCGGTGAGAACAAAATTCCTCAAATCCCCTTCAAACGTACTGTTCCTTACATTAAAACTGTGCCCCTTGCTGCTTTGCCTCTCAATTAAAGGGAAATATTCTCTCTAGTTCCCCTATTAATGCCCCTCAGAACTGTGTCCATCTCAATCCGAATCCATTCAGCTTTCACTGCTGGAAGGAAATCAACTCCAAACTATATCGCGTCTCCTCATAGTTGAATCACTGCAGCCCCAGGCAACATCCTGATGAATTTCTTCTGCATCCTCTCTACTGCAGTCATATCTTTCCGATAGTTTAGTGGGCAGAACTCCTTACAATATTTCAGCTGTGACTTAGAGTCATAGAGATATAGAGCATGGAAACAGATTCTTCAGTCCAACCAGGTATCCTAAATTTATCTCGTCCCATTTGCCAGCCCTTGACCCATATCCCTCTAAACTCTTTATATTCAAGAAATTTGGCATCCAGATGAGTTTTAAATGTTGTGATTGTACCAATCTCCACCAGTTCCTCTGGCAGCTCATTTCATACACACACACCACCTTCTGTGTGAAAATGTTAGGTCACTTTTAAATCTTTCCCCTCGCACCTTAAACCTGTGCCCTCTAGTTTTGGACTCCCCCACGTCGAGTTAACTAAAGGTATTTGATAGCTCCATCATCACCGCTTTGATCTAGTATTCAAAGATTTGACTAAGAACGGAAAGTATCCTGTATGCCATCACGACCACTTTATCTACCTAACTGCAGGGTAACAGGGAGAGGAGGGGAGCGCTGGGTCTGAGTGGGATGCTGTTTGGAGGGTCGGTGTGGACTCGATGGGCCGCATGACTTCTATGATTTGATGAATAATTTTCCTGAATTTGTAACATGACTAAGTAGAAAGGGAATAAGAGAGTTAGTAGTAAGGCATCTCTATGACTCTATGACTCAATAACTAGTAATTCAGAGATCCACACTAATGCTTTGGGGGACATGGGTACAAATCCCACCTCATTGTCAGTGGAATTTAAACTCAGTGCTGCTATGAACTCTTGAAAGCAAGTCTCTGTTGTGGTAAGCATGAATCCATAACCAATTGTAGCAAAACCCCATCTGGTTCACTAACTAGGGAAGGAAACTGCCATCCTTACCTGGTCTAGCCTCCATGTGACTCCAGACTCACAGCAGTGTGCTGACTCTCATTCACTGAGTGAGCCATTCAATTCTAAAGTCTTTAGGCATGGGAATCAAATGCTTGTCTTGCCAGTGATGCCCATACCATTAGAAACTGAATGGGTCTGTAGCTCCAAACGTAGATGTAATTTCATTTCCATCCCATTCAAAACAAGAAGCAGGCCGTGCGAGAGAGGATTAACGGGCCTTCTGTCGAGTTAGGGAGCTCTGCAGTCACGGGGGCATGGCACTATTATGCCACATGCTGACTGAATGAACTCCTCCATGGGTGATGTGCCCAAGGTAATCCCTGCTCTGTTTGACTGTGGTTGGTTACCATGGGAACATGGGATGCCAGAAGTGATGTCGCAACACTCCTTTCAATCCTACCATGCAGATATAAGCACTTTGCTGACTGGGTCAGCATTTATTGCCCATCCCTAGTTGTCCGAGGGAAGGTGGTGGAGAGCATCAGTAGAAGGTGGTGTGGGCATAACCATAATGCCACTAAGAAGGGAGGTTCAGGACTTTGACCCAGCGACATATATTTCCAAGTCAGGATGGTGCATGGCTTGGAGGGGAACTTGCAGGGGCTGGTGTTCCTCTGTATCTGCTGCCATCATTCATCGAGACAGGAATGGTTATGTGTTTATAAGTCAATATTAAAGAAGCCTTGGTAAATTTCTGCACAGCATCTTGTAGATGGTACTCACTGCTGCAACTGAACATTGGTGTTGGAGGGAGTGAATGTTTGAGGTGTCCAACAGAGTCAAACAAGTTGCTTTTTCCTCGATGGTGATTTTTGGGTGTTGTTGGAACCATCTAGACAAGCAGACAGAATTTCTTGAGTTGGCTCTGTCAGTGTTGGAAAGGCTTTCAGGAGAGAGAAGGGGAACTGAAGATAAGCCTGCAGGTGTGCAGCAGGTGGTAAAGAAAGCAAATGTTGTGTTGGCCTTCATTGTGAGAGGTTTCGAGTACAGGAGCAGAGATGTGTTGCTGCAGTTATACAGGACCTTGGTGAGGCCACACCTAGAATATTGTGTCCAGTTTTGGTCTCCGTTTCTGAGGAAGGATGCTCTTGCTCTTGAGGGAGTGCAGCAAAGGTTACCCAGGCTGATTCCGGGGATGGTGGGAACTGACGTACAAGCAGAAGTGGACCAGGGTGGGATTGGTTTTGCTGCAGTTCAGACAAGTGAGGGGTGATCTCATAGAGACTTATACAATTCCAACAGGACGAGACAGGGTAGATGCAGGGAGGATGTTCCCGATGGTGAGTGCATCCAGAACTGGGGGATTACAGTCTGAGGATTCGGGGATAGACCATTTAGGATGGAGATGAGGAAGCATTTCTTCACCCAAAGGGTGGTGAGCCTGTGGAATTCATTACCACAGGAAGGAGTTGATGCCAAAACATTGAGGCGGCTAGATATAGCACTTGGGGGAATGGGATCAAAGGTTATGGGGAGGAAGCAGGATTAGGCTATTGAGTTGGATGATCAGTCATGATGGTGACGAATGGCGGAGCAGGCTGGAAGGCTGAATGGCCTCCTCCTGCTCCTATCTTCTATGTATCTACTCACTGCGCAAATCCTAACCTGCTCTTATATTTATGTGGCTGTGCCAGATCAGTCTCTGGTCGATTGCAATTCTGAGTGTTGATGGTAAGGGATGGCAATACCATTAAAAATCCTGGGGAGATGGTCGGTTTCTCTCCAGTTGGGGACGGTCATTGCCTGGCACTTTGGTGGTCAGAATATTGCCTCTCTAAATGTGACCAAGAGTTCTGTAGAACTGGCCATCCCAATGCTTTCTCTGGATCATAACCTTATTCCGCTTCGATTAAAAGAAACAGTGGATCTGGTTGCTCAGCTTATGTTCAAACCCAGTTGTACACACTAAGGAAGCTAAAAAATTTAGTGTTGGAAAGGTACATTATTAAACTCTTTAAAAATGGTGATCCATTGGGACTGTGATTATGGAGAGTTGGGAGAGCATCTGCTGGGGCTTGATGGAGGATGGGTATTATTAAAGGTTTTATATTCATCAAGAGGTGCAGTGATACCTTGGCTCAGTCTGATTTTTACATTCATGACTTGTAATCATCTGCAGTGCTCTGTGTGTGCGTGGGTGTCTGAGTGTGCGCGTGTCTGTGTGAGTGTGTGCGTGTGTTGTATGTGTGTGTACGTGCATGTGCGTGTGTGCCTGCATGTATGTGAGAGTGTGTGCTTGAGTGTGTGTGTGCGCATATGTGAGTGTCTGTGTGAGAGAGTGTTTGTGTGTCTGTGTCTGTGTGTGAGCGTTTGTGTGTGTGTATGAGTGTGTGTGAGTATGCGAGTGTGTGCATGTGTGTGTGTGCGTGTGTGT
>NC_057743.1:37217997-37222049 GCF_004010195.1 Chiloscyllium plagiosum | reverse complement strand
GTGAGTGTGTGTGTGTGAGAGAGTGTGTGTGTGTCTGTGTGTGAGTGTGTGTGAGTGTGTGTGTGTGTGTGAGAATGTGTGAGTGTGAGAGTGTGTGAGTGTGTGTGAGTGTGTGAGTGTGTGTGTCTATAACAGAACTGGAAGGAAACAAAATGGCAGTTGTTGTTATAACTCAGGTAGCACTTCCTCATTTTTGGAAAATGAAACTTTGCTATTTTTAAAGTGAATACTTTCGTATCTCATTCACAAATACTGCAGACCCATGCACGTGGGGAAAACTTAATGAATGGGAAGGTTGCTCTGTGGGCCTGACTCTAAGGGAACCAGAATAGTGCCCAATGTCACACACATCTGCTCCCGGAGCCAAATTCCATTCCTTTCAACCCCATGAGAAGATGGTCGAACTTTGAACAGCGTCAAATCAGGACAAGTACCACAGGCCAGAGGATTGTGCCAACTCAACACTGCATATTCCTACGCCCAAGTATAACAGTTTTGGTTTCCCCTCATTTAGCCGCCACTCCTGCACATCAGACCCAGCAAGTTTAAGCACCTGGAAATCCTAGTCAAAAGTCACACAATACCATCACACATTTGATGAAGGAGAGGTGTTCCGGAAGCTTGTGCTTCCAAATAGACCTGTTACTATAACCTGGATGTTGTATGATTTTTAACTTTGTCCACCCCAGTCCAACACCAGCACACCACATCATAGAATCACTACAGTGTGGAAGCAGGCCTTAGGCCCAATAAGTTGCCAATGATCCCCCAAAGTCCAACCCACCCTTCCTAACCCTATATTTCCCATGGCTAACCCACCTCACCTGCACATCCCTAGACTCTATAAGTAATCTGGCATAGCCATTCCACCCTAACCTACACATCTTTTGACTATGGGAGGAAACCGGAGCACCTGGAGGAAACGCGGAATATGCATACTTCACATGGACGTTTGCCCAAGGCAGGAATCGAACCCAGGTCTCTGGCGCTGTGAGGCAGCAGTGCTAACCACTCAGCTAGTGTGCCATCCAGTGGCCAAGCTTTTCAATGCGACTCTAACTTACTGCCATTGAAAAGCATTCAAAGTATCAGAAAGCACAGAGCAAGTCTTTGGAAGATGTAGAAAAGGCAGGAGATTGGGACTAGGGAACAGAATCAGTGTGGGCATGATGGGCTGAATGGCCTCCTTCTGTGATGTAACAGTTCTGTGATTCTGTGAAGTCACAGTTCAACACAAGAACAACCATTTCTCAAACTCTGGCAGTGGCATGAGGAGGATTTCTGAATGATCGCAATCAAACGATTCTCACATTGGAGGCTCAGATTCGTGGCCAGTTTGCTGACTGGAGATTCATTCAGGTGCAGGCTTTCACTGAAAAAGATTGAGAGGACTTGGGGCATGTCATAGTTAAACATGAGACTCCACCTCTGCAGTCAGACAGGGAGTTCCAGGATTCTGACCCAGTGCATATGCAAACAGCAATTCAGGAAACTACAATGACCCTGGGTGAAGTGGGTCAAATTTGTTGAGAGCGAAGCCTTGAATCTGGTGAGTTAGAAAGGAGGTCTCCCACACTCTCAGTTCAAATCAGAGCCAGACTGTGTCTGAGAAGGAGAAACTGTCTTTGAGAAGTTCGGAGTGAAGCCTGAAGGGGTGCAGCTGGCAGCAAGAGGTCTCAAGGCACTCAGTCATTGGCAAAGCAAGTTAAAAGATGGGGAAATCAAATAATCCCTCCAGAGATCTGAAGGGTGTTTAGCTTCTCTACCAACATGGATAAAACTCCTCCTGATAAATTAAGACCTTCGTGTTCTATACTGGCAGGGGCTGTGATACATCCAATTGCACAAACTGCTTCTCTGAGATTAATGAAATGAACACCTTCTGTCAGCAACTGGAGTTGTTCTGCCTGTCACAGATGAAAACACACACACACACACGCAGACACGCATGCACACACAGACACAGACACAGATGCAGACACGCACGTACACACAGACACAGACACACACTTGCACAGACATGCATGCACACACAGACACAGACGCACACACACACAGATACAGGCACTGATGCACACACAGATACAAACACACACACTCGCACAGATACAGACATGCATGCACAGACACAGATGCACATACTCACACACAGATACAGATACATAGACACACACACAGATACACACATACACAGACACACACACAGATACAGACACATAGGCCAGACAAACAGACCCACCACACAGATACATATAAACACACTCTCAGACACACACATACAGATACAGACACACACACTCATATACACACATGCCCATCCTCCCATCCCACACAAACACGCCCACCCAACACACAGATACAGACACACACACACTCACACACACAGACACACGCCCACCCACCCACACCCCTACACACACATAGTCTCAGAGAAACCCACACACAGACACAAGCCACCCACCACCACAAACACACCCACCACCGCACCCCAGTAGGTTCGTTAAAGGTAGACAGGAATATGCTATTTCCTTCATTCCCTCCCTCTACCTTTGAAAGCCTTCAAAACACCAAAGAGTAAAATTAAATCAATGTATCCCTGTGCATATGCATGTGTGTGTGTCTGTCTCTGTCTGTGTGAGTGTGTGTGCATCTGTCAGTCAGTATCTGTGTGTGTGAGAGAGAGAGATAGACAGAGTGAGAGAGAGAGTGTGTGTGTAAGAGTCTGTATCGGTGTGAGAAAGAGAGGGTGTGTGTGTGTCTGTGTGAGTGAGTGAGAGAGAGAGTGTGTATGTATGAGAGAGAGTGCGTGGTATGTATTAAGCTAATGAACAGACTTGTTCAACTGATTCGGTGATGTGATTTTCAGCTGATCTGCTGAGCACCACAATCTCTGTATTGCCTTGATACCAGAATTTCCTTCAAACCCTAATAAAGGGAAGTGATTTATACTCCTATGTGCTGAGGGGACATTTTATTGTGTGAAGGCGCAATGTAATTATAAGTTGAGGGCTGTTGTGGTGCAGTGGTAGTGCCCTTACCACTGACCTAGGAGGCCAGTAATTCAAGTCCCATCTGCTCCTGAGGACTATGATAACATTCTGATCAGGTTGATTGGAAAGTATTGATAATTGTAAGCTGTTATTCCATAAACTAAAGCTGTTCTCTCGGATTACTGGCAGTAATTGACTCTGCAGTTCCCAGTTTGCTGACACCACCCATATCCACAATCCTACCAATCTGTTTCTACTTGACCTGCACTTTTTATTCGCTGTGCTTTTCCATCTTGCACGTATTGCTATACCATCTCGAATACAGTCAACATTATCTGGAAGTCAAGCCCCTGACTTTTGACTCAAATAATCCAAACATTTCCTTCTTATGTCCTGGCAGTAACCACCAATTTAATGGTGGAAGCTCAGGTCTGTGTGTTCAGGACACTGCACATATCTGGGGTGTCCAGGATACCCCACTAGTTTTGATTACAACTTCATTGCTTCTACCCCAGAGGGGCAAGACCAGCAGCAAATTTACACTGTTAACCTTGTAAACTGTTAAAATGGGGATAAGAGTTGCCAGCATCAATGTGCGTAGCATCAAATCGGCTACACGATGTGTTTCTACGATGGCCTTCCTGGCCAACATTAAAGCTGACGTCCTGTTTCTGCAGGAGTGTGGGATACCGCACCTCAGCAGCTACAGGAGATGGTCGAGTTTATGGGCCCATGGGCCGTCAGTTTGGTCGGGGGGCAACGATAGCCGGGCCTCCGGCCTGGGTATCCTGTTGAGAGGAGGCAACTTCACCATCTCCGAGTTTAAGGAGGTGGTGGGCGGGCGCCTCCTCGTCGCCGACATCATGTACAGGAATGCTCCCCTGAGACTGATTAATGTGTACACCCCAGTGGGTAAGAGTGAACGGTTGGCCGTCCTGCAGCAGCTTCCACTGTTGCTGGCCGGAGACTTCAACTGTATCATTGATGCAGATGGACGATCCGGCAGGGGGGTCAGTAAACAGCTGTTTACCCCGGGAAACATTGAGGAGCTCAAGAGGGACT
>NC_057743.1:37211372-37215231 GCF_004010195.1 Chiloscyllium plagiosum | reverse complement strand
GGGGACGAGACTGTCACACACCTCCTTCTGGAATGTGCCTACGCAGAAGAAGTCTGGGGAGGAATGCAGTGGTGTTTGTCGAGGTTCGTCCCGAGCAGCGCCGTGACGCGGGACTCCGTGCTCTACGGCCTGTTCCTCGGGATGCACACCGAGACGAACATCAACTGTGCCTGGAGGATCATCAACTCGGTGAAGGACGCTCTCTGGGCGGTCTCAAACCTGTTGATCTTCCAGCTGAAGGAGTTGACCCCGACTGAGTGTTGCAGACTGGCAATTCCAAGGTCCAGGACTACGTGTTGAGGGACGCGCTGAAGCTTGGGGCAGCTGCCGCCAAGGCGTGGTGGGGAAAGGCCACCGTGTAACGTCTGCCTGCCTAAAGAAGAACAGGGGGCCCACGCAGTCATTTGGGCTCTGCTGATGCCTCAGCTAAAAATGTAATCCTACAAACCTGTAAATAGGAATGATTACTCTGTTTTGGTATGCAAAGAAATGGAATGTTTACATATGTATGGCATGTCCAGTTGTATAGATCATCAAAGTATTCATGAATAAAGTATATTTTTGAAATAAAAAAACAACTTCATCATTCTGAGCGCTCTGGCTTGCACTGTCTGTTTTCCAACGTCACCAAGTCCCATTCACCCATCACTCCTGTGCTCAGTGGCTCCTGGTCCAAAAATGCCTCAATTTTCAAGTTGTTTTCAAATGCTCCCAGAGTCACATCCCTCCCATCGCTGTAATATTCCACACATGTCCACAACTTCTGCACTTCTCCAAATACCACCTCTTACACATCCCCATTTCTAAATTGCTCCTCCAATGATGGGCGAGCCTTCCATTGCTAACAACCTTAAAACTCCAACTCTATTTTGATTTAGTCCCTACCCTCCCTTTCACTGTTTTGATCACACAGCACTGCCCTTTGATGTGAAGGGCAGTGCTTGTCACTGGCCACTCGGGTGTTTTCCTATCTTCCTGGTGGTGGAATTTGAATAAAGATTCGTGCACTTTGTGTCTTTCACTGTGTCTCACACCTGCACATACACACACCATGGGTGCTGGGGAAAAAACAGGCACTACCGCACTTAGGTGGAAAAAAAACAGAAACAGGAATGACTGCCCTTTGATGTGAAGGGCAGAAAAAGAAAAAAAAAGAAAGAGAAAAGAAAAACAAACAACCTTAAGACTCAGGAATGAGCCCCTCAAGCCTCAACAATTCCATATCCCCCTCTGCGCCTTTAAATCCAGAACGCACTTTTGGCCACCTGTCTGAAAAAACCTCTGAGTGAAAATCTCAGGGTGAAGTTTTGTTTTCATGTCATTGCCGTAACGCCCCATGGAATGTCATACTGCTAAAGACCACTACACAAATGCAAAATGTCCGCACGAGAGGTTTTTTTTTTACATTTATTGCATCTGCCGCGATATTCTGGCCAATTTTCACAGCAGAAGGATAGGTAGGGTGGAGTGGGAGTTATGACCCGCCCACACATAATGGATAGCGTGTTATGGGCCTACGATGGTCAATTAAAGGAGACCGATGGGGAATTTCCCATCAGCCTCCCGGACTGTGCAGGCATTAGGAAGCAGTTTAGATGCTTTGCAATGACACTTCAGGAGCCTGCAGTTGGCTTGGATGAACAAGCCATTTCTTTGCATTTTAATCTCAAAATGTTTGGAGATAGAGTGCACCTCCATTTTGAAACCATCTCTCTCTCTCTCATTTATCTTCCACGGTTTTTTAATTGGATAAGAATCTGGCGTTTTTGCTCATTAATGGGTTGCTCTGGGGAAACCCATGCTGAATCAGTGCCAAAGCCCAGGGGGAGGCCACTTGGCCCGTTCTTTCTGTGTGGACTCTGTGCAAGAGCAGCTCAGCCAGCCCCATCCATTGATGTTTCCCACGGTCCTGTGACTGAGTAGAAGCCCACAGAAAATGCGCTGCCTGGGATTTACCTCATGCAGAGAAAAAAAAATCCCAGATCTCCCCAACTTCAACAGTGTTCCTTCATGGCCCAGGTTCAAACCCTGCCCCGAATTAACTGACAGCGTTCGGAAGGGGATCCTTTGGGAACCCTTAGTCTCAGGCCCATTTCACTCAAGGTCAATGCCCACATGACACACAGTTTCATAACTTGTCGCAACATTGGCCAATCTCATTTAGACATGGAACAGACATAAAATGTTGGCACCAGTGTTGGAGAGAGGGTCTGACAACGTGTGAGAAGGGGAGGGGCAGCAGGTAAAACATGGCTGGTGTAGAGGATGTAATCCTGCAGTGTATCCGGGCTTGGATGACAGAAATAACTAAGGACCCAATTGGGATCAGTCTCCAATGTCCAAGCACAATCAGTTTTCTTCCTTAATTCTTTCATGAGATGTGGGTGTTATTGCCAACACCAGCTTTTGTTGCCCGTCCCTAACTGCCCTTGAACTGAGTGATTTGCCCAGAGGGAAATTAACAGTCAACTACATTGCTGTGGGTCTGGAGTCTCGTGGAGATCAGATCAGGTAAGGAAGGCAGATTTCCATCCCTGAAGGAACTGGATGTTTTATTTTAGATCAGAGAAAGTGAGGACTGCAGATGTGTGGAGATAAGAGTCGAGAGTGTGGTGCTGGTCAGGCAGTATCCGAGATGCAGGAGAATCCTGATGAAGGGCTTATGCCCAAAATGTTGACTGTCCTGCTCCTCAGATGCTGCCTGACCTGCTGTACTTTTTCAGCACCACACTCTCCACTTTGTTTTAGATCAGTCGATTGATCATTGCCATGGTCAACTTTACAGAAACTAACTTGACAGTCCCGATTTTAATGAATTCAGTTCAGATCACATCTGCTGCCTTGGTGTGATTTGAACCAAAGGATTAGACTCTGGATTACACCACATAACTGGCACACCCCAATCTCCCCTTCCCACTCACTCACCCTACCTCAACAAAGCATATTACAAGATGAGTCATAGCTCCCATGGTGCATGAGTAGTACCTCTATCTCTAGGCTAGGAGGTGCAGATTCAAGTCTCACCTGTTCCAGAAATAAGATACAGGTTGACTTTTAAAAATGAGCTGAAAAATGTGTTGCTGGAAAAGCGCAGCAGGTCAGGCAGCATCCAAGGAGCAGGAGAATCAACGTTTCGGGCATAAGCCCTTCTTGACCTGCTGCACTTTTCCAGCAACACATTTTTCAGCTCTGATCTCCAGCATCTGCAGTCCTCACTTTCTCCTAGTTGATTTTTAAAAATACCCATTTCACGGTAAATCCTTCTTTCGATACCAGATTGAACCCAAGAATGTCACAAATCACAGCACACAGTATCTCTGAAATAACTCAAGGTGACCAATTTCAAACAGGATTTCCCGACACTAAAATCCTACTTATTCTTTCAATCGATGTTAATCTGGTCAAACAGAAATATAGAATGATTGTGAGCCAGGAGGCCAGGGTTTGAGTCCCACTTGTTCCATTGGTGTGGAATAACATTTTGGAACCAGTTGTTTAGGAAACTTCTACAGAATTATTGTCCTTGGTGCTCTGGTATCTGATGGGACAGTAGGGTTGATAGCGCTGGGTGAACGTTACCAGAGAGAACACCAGCACTCCCTTTATAAGTGCAACACAATTGATCTCGAGTTCTTTCTGCAAACGATTTCCCTCATCTGTCTGCTGTCATTCTGAAACGGTTTAGCTGATTCACTTCCACACACAATCGCTGTCACGTTGCTCTGTCCGATGGTGCACAGGGACACAGACAGTCACAGGGCTGCCTCAACATGTGTATATACACACACACACACTCACACACACACACACTCTCTCTCACACACACACACACTCTCTCTCACACACACACACACACACT